>NC_068984.1:89234203-89237319 GCF_001194135.2 Octopus bimaculoides | reverse complement strand
AAAAAAAAAAAAAAAAAACAGCGATTCCACTGCACCGTTCTCGAGTGAATCTGCCGACACTCAATCAATCAAGCAATCAAGAACACTGCAATTTATAGTATAGATTTATAATAATGACAATCTTCATTACCTTTCAAAACATTTGCAATTCTCTTGTTCTTTATATCATTTAATTTCATTATCAGTCATATAAAATTTATAACAAAGTAAAACATTGGTGTCTAATCTAAGGAAACTATTGAGGGTGTGTGTTAGCAGAAACATCAATAAAATTCATAATATTGAATAAGCTTTTGTATCTTGTGGCAAAATGAATTTTATTGGGTTGGCCAAAAAGCCCTTTTTTTTTTACTCTAAACTTCAAGCACTCTAATAAGTAGCTAACTTCAGTCTGTTCCTTGCACATATGCACTTGTTAGATACTTGACACTTCAACATAGTTTGATGTGAACTGGCAATGAGCACTTTTTGTGTGCTTGCAAACACCATGAAAATGAAGAAATAATATGAACATTATTGACAACTCATAATTTTCTATTTACAAAAAGGCAAGTAAGTAGCAGAAACCTGTAGAAAGATATTTGTTGTGTACAGGGAAATGCTGTTACGGAACTTGTGTACCAGAAGTGGTTTCGAGTTTTTCAACTGGGAAATTTTGCTGTGCAAGGTGTGCCTCTCTCTGGCTGGCCATTTGAGTTGAACAGTGATACCAACTCTCATTATATGACCAGAATGATTCAGATATTCCCCAAATATCCAAATCAAGTGTTGAAAAACCATCTGAATCAACTTGGTTATGCCAGCAGCTCAATGTTGAGTGAGGCTAACCTCACCCAATGGATTTCCATCTGTAACTCATAGCAGAAATGTAAATAAACAATCCTTTGGAAGAGAATGGTAACATTGAATGAGAAATGGATTGTCTATAATGATGTAATGTGCAAGAAATCATAGAGGAAGTGAGATGAATCATCACAAATAACCTCCAAAGCAGGACTTTACTTGAAGAAAATTATGCTTTCAATTTCTTCCCATGGACAGGATCATGAATTTGAATGTGTACTGTGAGCAGCTGGACAAATTAAATGTGGTGATTGACCACTAGAAGCATCCAGCACTTGCTAATCATAAGGGCATTGTTTTTCATCATGACAATGCTAGACCACACACTCCCTTGCAGACATAGCAGAAGTTACTGGGATTTGCTGGGAAGTTACACTGTACCCTCCATATATTCTTGATCTTGTAAGAGAAATAAGGTTAACTTTTAGAATATTTCCTTGACATTAATGTAGCTGTTTTGAAACTTGATTTCTCAGTGTTATGAATTTTATTGCATTTAGATTAAAATTTGGAGTATTTTATTTTGTCTAATAATCAACTGTAGCCATAACAAATATTGTAGAAAATGAAGCAAGAATATTTTATAATTATTGAATCAGTTGTTTTTTGTTTTTTTGACAGCATCTCTTCATGCAGTTTCCAAGGATTATTTTTCTAATGGCTTCACTGTCTGTTCTCTCTCTCCTGATTGCTGGCTTTACACTGTATCATATTTATTTAATGTTTACTAATCAGACCAATAATGAGCGACACAAACTTGGGACATTCCAAATTTCTGAAAACTGTCATCAAAATGATTGTGATTCTTCAAAAGTAACCAAACTTCCAAAGAAAAAACAGTGTATAAATTCAAGACCATATGATATTGGTATTTTAAAGAACATTGCACAAGTCTGCTTTCCAAGATATTATATTGATAGACACAAGAAAATTTTAAATAAATTTAAATGAAATGGTAATCAAGTTTTTTCTTTTCCTTAGAATATGGAATTGCATATGGTCATTCACTCCAGTTAAACCCAGGTCTGATGTAGATTCTTTGGTGGAATAGAGATCATCTTTTATGCCACCTACTTGAAATAAGAAAATACACAGGAATTAATTCTCTATTGTATATATTTCAGGTATTGTGTATGTGTGTGTGTGAAACTAGCAAATGAGAATAAACAATTATGTGCACTTTTAAAGTTTTATGTTGCTGTATAACACCAGAATGCACTGACTGAGCCAACCTATAATCAAAGCATTACAGCTTTACCCATTTCATCCTTTCTTCAGGATACAGTGCCCAAAAAGTCACAAGGAAATGACTCGTAGTTTATATTGTGTCTTCTTGTGTTCTGAGTTCAACTTTACCTTTCATCTATCTATAGAGTCAATAAATGAAGTATCAGTCTAAAGCAATGGACTGGTGGAGTTGTTAGAACATTGATTGGTATGCATTTGTTCTGGCTCTTACTTTCTGAGATGAAATATTTCTGGTGTCTATTTAGGTGGTAAACTTAATACATTATTCAGTTTAAAGCCATTGCTTTAGGTGCCTTTAGCTGAGTTCACTCTCTTATAGGCATTCAGGCCAGGTATCTGGTTTGAGTCTACTTCCTCCATTCCACCATTCTGAGACGTCCTCAAAAATGGTCTTGGACACTGCTTTATCTCCTGACTGAGTAACAGGAGTATAATTACGCTGTGAAGTAGAGACAACATTTCAGACAATGCTCCTTCATTTGGAACAGAAAGTCATATAGAAAGTAGGCAAAACAAAAAACAGCATAGAATGGAAGTGGAACAGCACAAGTGTTGTGCTGAATGTAGTTTTATGGGCAAAAGAGGGCAGAGGTAAGAAGTGATGAAGTATGAGTTTGTGTACTCTAGAGATTAGGGTATATGGTTAGGCTATTACAAAACTAAAAGTTTTATCGGCTGGGGATCCAGGGGAGATAACCCGAACTCATTAATGTTCTTATACGTTAGCTGCTAAACCTTGTTATCCTAGCATTTCTTCAAATCTGCGAGGTATAAAGTTAAATTTTGTCTTTGTATAGAGTCTGATAAGCTGTCCACAAGGCTATATAGCTTTCGTGGATACTTTTTGTTTTAATATATATATATATATATATATATATATATATATAAATTAAGAAATGGAGTCAAACGTGTTGTTCAAATCTTTACACTTCTGACAGGTTTCAAAGAAAACATTGATATTATTCTGGAGGGAATAAAATTCGCATATTCGATGACTGGCACCCGTGCCAGTGGAGTGCTAAGAG
>NC_068984.1:89230089-89233607 GCF_001194135.2 Octopus bimaculoides | reverse complement strand
ATATATATATATATATATATATATATATATATATATATATATAACACAAGAAGAAGTTGCAAATATTTTTTGCAGAGTTATTGTATAGCAAAAGAAGAAGTTAGAACTATTTTGGTATTATTCATTCTCCATTACATGTGTTTCATTTGCTAAAAGGTATTAACAAAGTTTTACGTTAGACAGATATGTAAAAGATTTTCCTATTAGAAATTCTTCAGAATGAAAATTGAATAATACAAAATTTACATTTGGATGAAGCATTTATGTATAGTTAGTAATCAGAAATAATACACGTAGTTGGAGGAAAGAAGAGAGAGCAAAGTAAGCATGGGATGATGCATGTATGTAAACATATATATTCGTGAATCTATATATGTGTGTGTGTGTGTATATATCTTTATAAATATATATGTGTTTCTATGTATGTATATGTCTGTGGGTATGTAAATGTATAAATGTTTGTGTGCATATATATCTATGTGTGTATATATATATGTACTTATATATGTGTATAATTGTGTGTGTGTGTGTGTATATATGAGTGTGTATAAAACTCTTCCCTTTTTTTTATTTATTTTGCTCTCTTTCTCCCAACTACTTATACTACTCCTGATTACTAACTATATATAAATGCTTCATCCAGTCTGAATAGTTTCTAATAGGAAATCTTTTACAAGTTTTTTTTTACATGTTATCTAACATGTAAGATTTTGTAATACCTAATAATAAATGAAACATATGTAATGGTAAATAAAAAATACCCCAAAATTTTCCAACTTCCTGTTTTGTTATGCAATAATTTTGCAAACAATATTTCCAGAAATTTCAATTTGTATTTGGCATCTATACTATAACTACAGCAAATAAATACTGGATTCTAATAATGGAATAAGCAGATGTTCTTCAAGAGGTAACAGCTGAGATTTTACCCTAACTATCTATGTCATCAGATATATATATATATATAATGCAAGAGAGTTAGGGGTTGAGGATTCAACCCACTAAGGGATAGTATCTATCCAATATACTGCTGGGAGGGTACCCAATTATTGTTACACTAGTGTTATACCAAGTGTATTAAGTGGGTGCGGGTAAAAGGGGGTTGGTTATGTACACAGACACAGGTATGTGTATTGTAGTGTTTAAAACTATTTATATGGTCTTATATACTGTTTGTAGGCTTTTTATGTGCCTTATATTTTTATATTTTCATTTTTTATTTTATATTTGTATTGAATTTTGTGAATCTCTGAAGAGGCCTAGCGAATCATGCATGTACCCCCATTACATCATTTTCATATGCTAATTATTCCGGCACACAGGAGCTATAGAGATAGAATGGGGCATGCCAACGCTAGGCCGAAACAGCTGTAAGTTTCTGTATATTCTCCAATTGCTAAATGTACTTTATATTTGTAACCTTAATTGTTAATATGACATGGTATACCATAAGCATCTGTATATTGTGGTTTTTGTCATTTTAGTTACAAAATAAACAAATTAATTCAATGGAATACACTGTCTGCAAGTCGATGGATACTGCATATTCTCCTCCATTTTCTTATTGCTATATATATATATATATAAAAATGTGACACTTATTTGGTAGCCATGATAAAACTCTGAGTTTCGGATGCCGGGGTGGGAACCCATGCCATCATCTCTTCAGTTATCCAGCCATTGAAAATTCCTGTCGGAATTTTATCATGGCTACTGAATAAGTGTCACATATTTTTACAGATAAATTCCTCTATTTACGTAATATCGAGGTCTCTTTCTTTCTTTTGTTGTCCTTTCCATCAATATATATGTATGTATGTATGTATGTATGTATGTATGTATATTTATATATACATACACACATATATATATAATCCAAATAATAAGAAGACAAAGAAATTCTTCAACACATCTTTAATGATTCACTAGGATTGTTTCTGTACCAATTCTGCTTGCAATACCAGTTTACGCAAAAATTCAAGGTGAAAATAGATGTAATGTTTATGGTTTTCGACATTAGAGTGGCATTTCATCAAAGGCATGTCTTCACACTGTGCCACAATTTTTGTGTAAACTGGTGTTGCAAGCAGAGTTGGTGCAGAAACAATTGTAGTGAATCATGAAAGATGTGTTAAAGAATTTTCTTTGTCTTCTTATTACTTGGATTATAATTCACTTTTTGCCAAACCCACACAATGGTGTTATCATCATGAAACCTGGATCTTCTACACTTGAAGAATTTCGGCATAGTGTTGATAGTCCAGAACCCAAATTGAATGCTTCTCTGACAATATCCTACCTTTATAACCTACAAGGATCTATATGTCTATCTATCTATCTACACACACACACACACACACACACACACACACACACACACATATATATATGAGAGAGAGAGCGAGATAGTTCTGTAAAGGATTAAATGACATTGATCAAGGAGGCATGGATGCAAGCAATTGCTGAGAAATTATGATTTTGAGTCCTATCATATATCACTTACTACAAGGATTTGGGCAAAATACCCATTGACATAATATGCATGAAAACCAAATCGTAACATTGGTGATAACATAATGTTGTAAGAAATTTTGATTAACTAAAATTTCCTCCACGTTGAAGAGAACCATTAGTTAAATGGTTGTGGGCTCAAGAAAGGCAGGGGAGGCAATTTCAAAATTTTAATTGAAAAAAAAAAATCACAGACTCCATTATTACTTGTTAGATTGAACGATCACATCAATCTGTTTACTGGTTTGCTAGTATTTTCCCTTCTCTGAAAAACAGAGTGGAGTCAAAAAATTAACATCACACACACACACACACACACATTTATGTTAGTAGCTTTGTATGGAATTATGAAAATGACTTGATAAGAACCCAATACTAAGTAGTCAGTGAAAACTGATTACACATAAAGTATGAACACTGGTTGCTGAGGATCAAATCGATCATAATTATAATCATCAACAGTCACTGGAAAAGAAGTTGTGTATCGTGTGTAATATTTAACTACAGGAAAAGTTGAGTGCAGTTGTGTAATATCTAACTTAAGGTAAAGTGAGTTGATATAGTGACTGAATACATCCAAGGGAGATTATTACGTAGGTTTGAGAATGTTATGTAAACGGAAAAAAACCCCGCTTGTTTTAGTTAAGGAAGACAGACGTAATAGAGATGGGGGAAGTGGAGCGTCAGGAAATAATAGGTAGGGTTGATCTGAAAATGGACTTCTTTCAGGACCAGGCACATGAAGAAGTGCTTTATTGCAGTATATTTCCTTCACACTTCATGATGTGTTTTAGTAAGTCAACTCTGTAATGAACTGACACAAAAATCAAACAATATCTATTAATGTATTGGGACATTTCTTAAGTAAACAAGACCATTTTAAAAAAGAGACACTAAAATTTTATTTATAATTTAGTGTAAAATTAGTAACAGTACACTATTTAATTGCATTCCATGTGTGTCACAAATTTAAGTGAAATTGTTAAATGTCAATTCTGAAATAAATT
>NC_068984.1:89221998-89226145 GCF_001194135.2 Octopus bimaculoides | reverse complement strand
ATACATATATATACATATATATATATATATACATATATATATACATATATATATATATACATATATATATATATACATATATATACATATATATATATATATACATATATATATATATATATATATATATGCTTGAAAGTATCTTAAAAATTTCACTTGTTATGAAATGAACAGAAGTATTTCTTTTTTAGAATTATGTCTGGTTATACTGAAAGTGAGAATGTGAAAGTGGTTTTAAAAAAAATGACTCAGTAGCAGTTTAGTGATAAAAAAGTTTCTTTCAGCTAATGGTGGAACTGAAATCTCTGTAGCAAGGAAGACTGAGTTGTTTTCCACCTTCAGTGCAATGAAGAAGAATTATGTTGTCCATCTTGGCAGTTATCAAAATTAATACTGATCTTGTTTCACTTTGGTTCGTTTATGAGGTTGATTTATAATATAGTAAACTACTTTATGATTTAACAAGTATTATTATAATTAATAATATGATAATGTGACTCAATGATTTAGTCAGTAAAGTTCTAGTTTTCAGTTTCATTCCACATTTTGTAAGATCTTATCTTACAAGAGGAACTGTGTTCTGTTTGTGTACAGGGTACTTAACTCTATGTACTTTGCAAAACATCTTTAAGTGTAATTAACTGATCATAATTATTATCTGCAGTAATATAGGATATGATGATGATGATACAGGTGATGAATACAGGTGATGTCAAAGCTTGAACAAAAATTTATCGATAAAAACATGTGAGCTTCAGAAATTGTAATTGTCAAAGTATCTGAAGATGATTAAAATAAATGAAACGTGATAAAAATATTTTGTGAGATCAGGAATATGTCAACAAGTGTTATATGAATAATTTTACATCCTTTTCCCATGCCAACTCTAATGCCAGCATGGAAAGGGACGGAGGACATGAGATAATGATGATGATAAGGATGACGATATTCTTTTACTGGTTTCAGTTGCTGGGACACCAACTATAATAATAATAATAATAATAATAATAGTGGTTGTGAAAACAAAAAGTTAATAAAAAAGTGCTTAAGTAGAAGTTTTAAAAAGAAACACACACACACACACTCACACACAAATATATATATATATGATGTGACCTAATCAGAAAAAAGAAGGAAAATAAGAATGTTGTAAAGAGAATTATTGCTACTTGAAAATAAAAAGAAAATGTTGATTTTTTTTTTTTAACAACCCTTCCCACACCAAAAGTGATAAAGTTTACACCTACTACTATCATGTTTTTTTGTCAGTTTTAAAAGAAAATGTTTGTATTCTTTCTTCCTTTCTTTTTTCCTTTTTTGTAAATGAGAGCTTTCTTGTAAACAGATTGAGTATTTTGACTGCAGGCATTGTGAACCCTGGGTGGCTTTTGAATGGAATATAATCGGAATAAAATAGAATTTAAGAAAGTTTTTGATATCCGATAAAATAATTTGGGTAAAAATTTTTGGTTAATAGAATAAAAACACTGTCATTTTCATAAAGCTTGTTAACTGATGATGTACTTGGATGGTGCAGTTTTTCTCACAAAATTCAACATTTTCAACGTACATTTGTTTAAGGAAAATTTGTTGGACTGAGATTCAATTTTTTTTTTTTTTGATCATTCTCTCTATATTTGCGTATATTTCAAACATATATAGAAATATAGAGTTTGTAATTATCTCTAAATAATTTAGATATTAATTGAAATAAGTAATCTGTGGTATAGGTGATAGCCATACTATATTTCTTTCTGTCTTAGGCACTAAGTCAGTTTTTGGAGGGTGGAGTATTATTGATTTGAATTAACATCAGTACATCACATATATTTTAGCAACCTTGAGATGAAAGATAACATCATTCCATGTACGATTTGAATTCAAAATGAAGAGGGGTGAAATAAATTCAGAAATGTGTTCATTACTTTTAACGAAAATATATAAATACCAACAATTAAAAAAATCATTAGATAATTATATGAGACAGAAGTAACGTTTTTTTCTCAATTATCTATCTCTGAAACTTTGTATCTCATTAAGATATCACCATATTTTATAACATGTGAAAATATTAGCATACAAATACCATAGCATCCATTTATAAAAAGAAAATTGAATTAGTTTCAAAATGCAGAAGAAATAAATCTGTTGGATGGTTGGTGATCTTTAGAATAATCTATTAATTAAATAATAAATATACATGTTAGCAAGATAGACTGGTAATGTTTAATTTTGAAGAGAGAAAGTTTCTTAATTACTTTTGTATTTTAAACTAATAAGAGAACATAACTGAAATTTTTATACCCATTCATTCATAGATTCAAACAGCTGTTTTATTATTTGTGTATATATGTGCATGTTGTGTTCATGTAATAAGATAAAATAACTTTCAAAGATTTGGAAGTAAGTCTAAAATATAATCTATGTATCTGAAGTTGATTTGTTAAAGAAAATATCAGATTTTTTACAGTATAAAATGATATTGTAATTGTTAACAGACTAAAACTGTCCTAGTGGAAACTTTCCTAAATATTAAAAACAACTAAGAACTATAATTAAAAAAGAAATGAACTAAAACAGAAAAGAAAAAAGAAAATAAACAAGAAACAATATTTCTAAATGTGTCTGCAATAGATATTTAAAAGTTATTGAATTTTTACCACAATGCAAACACACTAATTCTATAAACTCACATAAAAAACATACATACATGCATATATATATATAAATATATATATGTGTGTGTGTGTGTGTGTGAATTATTTCTATATATATAGGTATGCATATATAAATAGCTAGCTAGCTAAATAGCTAGATAGATAGATAGAGAGAGAGGGAGTACGTGTGTGTGTGTGTGTGTGTGTGTGTGTGTGTGTGTTCATTCCAGTTGCTAAGAGATATACATCTCTGCAATAGTCCCATTTAATCATACATCCGTACATGAAACGATCCTTCGTTCACTTTCTGGTGTCGATATTTACAAACTGCAATAATAAATACAAGAAACCAAAATAGCTTCATCATCAGTTAACAAACCTTTAGCAGTCGATCTTTTTCTGCTTTTCTACTGTAGAAATGGACCAAATCGGGTGATAATAATAACAATATTTATAGTTTCTTAACATGTTTTTAGTCAACAATTTCGTTTGATAGATCACTGCTAACCTACAGACCAACTTTCCCAGACTAGAAGGCATTGTAATAACAGTGCTCCAATTAGTAGTTCGAGCATAGGATAGACAGTATACATTACACCATCAGTAGTTTCCTCCTGAAAGTCATGGTTGAAGCATTTACCATTGCCTGCATCGTCCACTTTAAAGCTTCGACTGAGACAGAATTCACTGCCATTAGAGTATAAATTTCCAACGATTGATCCCTTCAAAATGGCGTAACGACAAGCTTCATAGAAATTATTGCAGAATTCTTTACAAACGGTCAATCTCTCACGAAGGTAGAAAACATTCTGATTTGGGGCACAGATGTAACACATTAGATAGTTTAGGTAGTTTTGACATTTTTCGTTGGCACCAGGTAATGGTTTGACATTACCGAAGGTGGCAGCAATTTCTTCTTGCATACAGCAACTGTTACTCTGAAACCATGTGCAGTTCTTCAGAGTTGGTTGCGGCGACGGTGCACGGTTACTGAAGAATGAACAATACTGGATGTCTTCTGCTCGGACTTGATATACGCAGAAGAAAACAATAACTAGCAAACATAACAGCACATTATCGCTGCGCTTACTGGCATTTCGCATCATTCGACCGATCATATTTTTGCTTTGCTTTCCAGGAAACGTCTATTTATGTTTAGGTAATTACCGAGACGTTTGCTACGGTTGACACTTAACACAGATCACAGAAGTAGCTCGTTCGGTAATCTCCGTACAAAACCGTAGCTATCCGCATAATCTGTGTCGATTCACTTAATCAATACAAGACAATTGTTCGAACGAAGAAATAGATAAAATCAGCCAAAAAAGCACTATCCAGTATTTACTCGCTTCTGTTCTGAAATCAAATATTGCCTCCTCGGTGCGATAAAATGAGTATTAATTAATTAAGGGACTAACTTACCTCAGCAGCAAATATTTCAGATTCCCAAATTAATTAGAATTAATTGTACACTGTCAAAAATGGCATTA
>NC_068984.1:89214498-89219498 GCF_001194135.2 Octopus bimaculoides | reverse complement strand
TGATGGCCGTCCACTCGTAACTGAGGAAGACCATTGCCGACCTTCAGGAACATTGTGCGCTCTAGGACTAATATTTTGCATTTGCGGCTCCGTTGGTGGCTAATGAACCCTGCTCTTGACAAGCATACACGGCTGCAAGCATTGCAGACCAAGCTTCCCCCATTGCGCTTTCGAGCAGCACGCTTATATTCTTCACGCAGAATATGTGCTCGCTCAAAGGTATCGACTCCCTCCTTAACCTGCTTCCTCCATCTGTGGCGATGACTGGCATTGCTCTCCCAGTCAGTCTCCTGCATATCACAAGCCTTTAATGAGGACTTCACGTAGAACACGGTTTACTCTGAACATTTTTTTTACAACATTTCGTATTTAGAAGTTATTCCGTGTTAAAGTTGTATTTGGGTAATTTTAACCAATCAATGACGTGTATTCAACCGAAGAAAGTTACTGCTGTTTGCGAAAGTAATCGAAGAGCAACAAATTCTGGGTCATCTCTAGTAAATACATTTTTCAACCGCGTGTAGTTTATTCGGTTTGTTCTTCAGCTTGGCTTGTGTTTTTGGATATTTTTGCTTACTGCCTGTAATTATTTTCACCACTCTGTTCTATTTTATTTTTGCTTTATTTTTGCTTACTTGCCAGCGTTAATTTTTTCTGACAGACACTACCCAGTTCAATACGTAGAGGATGGAACCAGACGTGTAACACAAATCGACATAAGAAATCCTTAAGAAAAGTTCAACTCAGCAACACACCTTCCCCGAAAATACTGCCATGCATTTCCACATACAACCCCAGAAACAAAGAAGCCTTCACCATCATCACCCAAAATCTACCAATGCTACATAAGGACCCCAAATTAAAGGAAATTTTACACGCATATAAGATCATTAAAAGCCACAAACAACCGAAGTCGCTAAAAAAGATCCTCACAAAGGCAAAATTATTTTCTTAAATAACGGACGCAAAAGTGAAAAAATGTGGTCGACCAAATTGCGCAACATGTCCAAACCTTCTAAAAGGATCAGAATTCCTTTTTAAAGAAAGACAAAAATTCAAAATCAAATCTGATTTTACTTGTACCTCAGAAAACCTGATTTATGTTATAAGATGCTTGGGCTGCCACCAAAACTACATAGGGTACACGGGATTATCCCTCAGACGCAGATGCACTATGCACCGACAGCAGATTGCATTCCCAGAATACAGAATGACACCCTTTAGTGAGCACATTAAGAAATGCGCAAAGCAACTGCTACCACAATTTATAATCTTTTCATTCTATCAATGTGCCATTGGAACACCAACACAAAGTAAATTAAATAAGGAAACCTTCTTCATTGAAAAATATAAGCCAAAACTTAACCATTTCTAGCATTTTTAAATAAGGAAACTTACTTCATTGAAAAACCAAACTTAACCACTTCTAACATTTTATTCTATCAAACCAAATCATGTTAAATTAACAAAACCTAATCATTCTCAACATTTTTGATTATCTTCCTTATACCGAAAAATACCTGATTACCTTCCCCTGTTTGGAACTCTTCTACATCACACCATAGCGAAGAGATGACACAATATCGGTAAAGAAATTTGAGAAATTTTGAAAAGAAAATACGAAACCGGTTATTTCTCCAAAAATAATGTCACTACACACAACATTTTATAACATTTTCCTTAAAATGACGATTTTTAATATATTTTTTAACCATATAATACAAGTCTTCGGTAGTTTTTTCAATCTATTTTGTTTTTCATATATCCAAACACGTGCTTTCACATACTAACTCTCTCGAACTCCTGTTTGCTAGCTGATGACCGTTCTGGTCCAGGCACGAAGCAGTCGCAAACATTAAGAAACATTTCGTTCGGTGTTCTCGTTCAATGGCTGCCCTCAATGTAACGACTGTTGCTGGTTTTGTACCATAAACTTTGCCTTTTAAGTATCCCCATCAAAAAAGGTCGTACAGTCTGTGGTCCGGTGGGCGCAGAAGGCAACCTCTTCCACCTCTTTGGTAAAATCTCATCAAAGTAGGCTCTTATATTAGTAAAGTGGTGTGGGGTGCCCTATCTTGCTAGAAATAAAACTGTATATCTTCCAATTCCCCTTGAATGCTTGGCATGGCAGATTGCCGCAGCACATTTAAGTTATAGGGACCAGTCACACTAGCATAAATAAAGAAGAGTTCAATTAAACAATAAACCGCATCATACTATAATTCCTAGTAAATTGATTTCAAGTTTTGGCACAAAGCAACAAGTTCGGGTGTGTGGGGCAGCCGATTACATTGACAACAGTATTCAACTGGTACTTATTTTATCGACCCCGAAAAGATGACAGACAAAGTCAACTTGGTGGAATTTGAACTCAGGCGTAAAGGTCCTCGGCAGGTACAATTGTGGTGGTTAACAGAACCATTTCATTTAAATATAGCCTCAACACTGCAAACAATCTTTGTTGGAAAGTGTGCATCTTCGACACATCTTGCCAAGTACGGTTCTCAAAACTTCCCTTTTCACTCCGAATTATTTCGATTGAGAGCGTGGACTATTCTTAAAATGTAACTTTTCCAATGACAGTACTTTAAAATGTTGATTTTGAAATTTCTATTTCATGACCTGCTTGACGTACAAATTTTCTTGAACTTTGGCCAAACGTTTCTAGTATACTTTCTTGCTTGGTCGCCATCCGAAGTCTTCTGAAACGTTTCTTGTGGACATTCTGAACAGTTCCATCTGCTTTAAACTTATCTCTCGTAGGCGAGTGTGTTTGAAACAGCTCCGTCCTAAACTATTTTTGCACTTCTAGTAGCACTTTAGGAAAAATTTCTTTTGTTGAAAGCTTCGTAAAAATTGCTTTTAAGAAAAATTGCATTTGTTCAAAGTATCGTTTCCGTCATTTTTTTTTCTAATGGGTTAAATCCAAAAAGAAATGGACATTATCTGAGTTATTAGCCGTTAAGTGTTCATGAAAATTTACTGCCACGAGGAATAACTTTTTCCATTGATTTTAATGTTATAAAGTAATTATGTGTTTCGACAGATTTTTTTTTTCAAAATATCAATAACATCAACGACAAACAAGCAACATGACTTCTTTTTTGCGTGAATATAACAATTCCTAATCCCATACAGTACATAAAAACATTTGAAGAGAATTATGTAAGCAAAGAAAGAAAATTCGTATTACCGTAATATGTTGGCTACTGTGTGAAGGGTAGTCGTGGAGGAATGAGAGATACTATCTAACTATTTCTATTTATGATGGTGTGTGCGTGTGCGTGTGTGTGAGTGAAAGAGAGAGAGAGAGAGAGGGGGGGGAGGAGAATTTAAAGGAGAATTATTCGAGACTATTCAAACAACTTATGAAAGCAATTGACTCTGAAGATAAACTTAAGAGTAAGAGATTTCTCGAAGAATTTCTACATAGATGAGTCAACTGTGAATAATACGTGGGAAATGTATGGCCAGACTGCATCCGTGACTTTGCAAGCTTTCTACAAGCAGAAATTCTACATCAAATTATGAACGATATTGTGACACTTGCAAACAATACAAGATTTGAAGAATTCGTAGAGGTCGACCTGGTTGAATTACTAGTATCTCACAGGTGAAGTTAATGACAAAAAAGCTGATGACAAAGTAGGTTTAAACCTGAAACAGAGGTTGGCTGTTCATGCAGAGGTAACACCACATGTCCACTTGACAGCCATTGCAATACATAAACCGTTGAGTACGAGTCAAAGGGTTCAGATGGGGCAACGGACGTGCAAAAATATGTGGGCGCTACAGAAGGTCACTCCAGGATCAGATTTAACCTTCACAAATCCTCTTTTAACATCACGGAGGCGAAATGTTACAACTTTAGCGAGGATATATGGCATTGAAGGAAAATGCTCTACATTACATCAAATGAAAGATACTGGAAACATGTAAATCTTACTTTAACAGTAGTAGGAGTAGGCTCTACTTGGATGAGAAAAGGAATTATACTAAAGAACCTTCTCCATTCAGATATCTATCTTAACTGTAAGAGTGAGCTTTTCTGATCGTGCCCCCATGAATGCAGATTTGTCTTGGCATACTGGCCGACCTTACCATAGGTCTGACGAAGCTTGCTACACCCAAATCACATGTACATGTACATTACCACACATGAATTAAAATTAACCTTCTCTCACCATCTCATGTCTCCACTCCTCGCTCCGCGCATCTCTATCTTACGCCATCCTCACTCCAGTCCCACATTCCAAACAAGTACCCCCATACTATGGTGGGGATAGATCCAATTTTTTTACTTCTAATTCAAAGGTGTAACTCCAATGCTTTTCCCTGGGTCTGGCTCGGGCAGTTTTGTTCTGGCTTTAACATCCGGCAGATCTGATGAGACACTTTCAGACCTCCTGTGGCAAAGAACCTGCACAAGACTTTCTTTCAACCTTTTCTGATAAATGCCGGGTTTATCTCATCCCGGGGTTCGATCCCACTGCATGGCAAATGTAATTTTAAAAGGTGGCGAGCTGGCAAAATCGTTAGCATTCCGGAAAAAAATGTTTAGTGACATTTCTTCCGGCTTTATGTAGTTAGCTCGAATACTACCGAGGTCGACTTTGCCTTTCTTCCTTTTGGGATCGATAAAATAAAGTGTCAGTCAAGTACTGCGATCGATGTAATCGACTTGCCCTCTCATCTCAACATTTGAAAGAATTATTATGAATAATAATTGTTATGTTTCCCTCGGGTGACTCGTAGAGATAACATAACGAGTTATACAATTTAATTATTACATTTATTGTTCAATTACATACAAAGAACGCACTCACCCAATGTTCGTTATGAATAAACAAAAGTCATGTCCGCCATATATATATCAATGACATTTTACTACGACAGTCCCACAAGACAACAACAATGAAACAATGAACTCAGACGAACCACATGACACACGGAACGTCAGACGAATTACATATCTAACAGTCCATATAACAATAATAATC
>NC_068984.1:89207185-89209315 GCF_001194135.2 Octopus bimaculoides | reverse complement strand
ATAATTGTTATGTTTCCCTCGGGTGACTCGTAGAGATAACATAACGAGTTATACAATTTAATTATTACATTTATTGTTCAATTACATACAAAGAACGCACTCACCCAATGTTCGTTATGAATAAACAAAAGTCATGTCCGCCATATATATATCAATGACATTTTACTACGACAGTCCCACAAGACAACAACAATGAAACAATGAACTCAGACGAACCACATGACACACGGAACGTCAGACGAATTACATATCTAACAGTCCATATAACAATAATAATCCTTTCAAGTAAAGCAGCGAGCTGGAAAAAACATTGGCATGCCGGGCAAAATGCTCAGTGGTATTTCGCCTGTCTTTACGTTCTGAGTTCAAATTTCGCCGAGATCGACTTTGCCGTTCATACTTTCAGGGTCGATAAATTAAGTACCAGTTACGCACTGGGTTCGATGTAATCGACTTAATCTCTTTGTCCTTGTTTGTCCCCTCTGTGTTTAGCCCCTAGTGGGCAATAAAGAAATAAGAAACGTTAGCACACTGGCCGAAATGCTTAGCGGTATTTCGTCTGTCTTTACGTTCTGAGTTCAAATTCCACCGAGGTCGACTTTGCCTTTCGGGGTCGATAAATTAAGTACCAGTTGCATACTGAGGTCTATCTAATCGATTGACCTCCTCCCCCAAAAGTTTCGGGCCTTGTGCCTAGAGTAGAAAAGAATAATCCTTTCAAGTATAGGCACAAGGCCTGAAATTTTGGGGTGGGGGTCAGTCGATTACATCTACCCCAGTGCTCAAATGATATCTATTTTATCAACGCGAAAGGATGAAAGGCAAAGTCAGGCTCAGCAGAATTTGAACTTAAAACATAAAGAGTCAAAAGAAATGCCTCTAAGCATTTCCTCTGACTCTTTACTACCAATGGTTTCAAATTTTGGCACAGAGCCAGCAATTTCAGGGAAGGAGGCCAGTCGATTACATCGACCCCAGTGTTCAAATGGTAATTATTTTATCGACCTTGAGAGAATGAAAAGTAAAGTCGACCTCGGTGAAATTTGAACTCAGAATCTAAAGACAAACGAAATGCTGCTAAGCATTATTAGAAATTTCAATTGCCACTATCTTATTCATTTGGCATCTTGTTTCTCAGAACTGGAGCGAGATCCAACACTGTGGTTTCTATTACAATTGGTAAATCCCTTTCATACAACCTAAAAATATAGCAGTCAAAATATGGAGTTGTATTCGGAATACAATCCCATCGGTGACTCACATTTATGCAGGTAAGGCGAGAAAATTTTCAGGTTTAGAAGAAATACTGAAATAATTAAGACTACAATGCAACTGTAACACTAAAATACCAATTGAAAGGTATATTTTATGCTTATATGGGTTACTATCCCATTTTCTTGGTAACTTTGGTGTAGTATTTTCTTTTTATGAAAGTAAATGATTACATTAAAACATATTAAGTATTATACCAATCTATAATAAATAGTCATGTATTGTAATTGTTATTTATTAAATAAATGTGTGAAGTCATTTTTCTTGATTTGAAGTATTTATTATTCGTTCTCCGAACTCTAAATAAATGCCACTTTTTGTTTGCCAGCTAATCTTTAAACTTCCTTCTCTGAAATATATGATACAATACTATAATCAATTGAAGCGAATTTATTTTTTAGATATTAATATAGTTTAGTGTATCATAATAATGACTTCAAATTTTGGTATGAGTTCAGCAATTATGGGGGTGGGGTAAGTCGATTTCGTCGACCCCAACATCCCAGTACTTAATTGGCACTTATTTTGTGGACACCGAAAGGATGAAAGGCAAAGTCGACCTCGGCAGAATTTGAACTCAGAACGTAAAGGCGGACGGAATGCCGCTAAGTAATTTGCGCGGCATGCTAGCGATTCTTTTCTACTCTAGGCACAAGGCCCAAATTTTGTGGGGAGGGGGGCCAGTCGATTAGATCGACCCAGTATGTAACTGGTATTTAATTTATCGACCCTGAAAGGATGAAAAACAAAGTTGACCTCAAGGGAATTTGAATTCAGAACGTAAAGGTAGACGATATACCGTTAAGCATTTTGCCCGGCGTGCTAATATTTCTTATTTCTTTACTGCCCACAAGGGGC
>NC_068984.1:89197528-89207011 GCF_001194135.2 Octopus bimaculoides | reverse complement strand
GCTAATGTTTCTGCCAGCTCGTCGCCTTAGTGTATCGTAATAACGAGCATCAAAATGACTGTGCAGAAGTGCCACAGAATGATGTCATAGAGAACTTAATTTTTCCTTTCTTACAAATCATCCTTCTGGGATTGATGAAAGAATTTACCAGTTGAGGTTGATTGAATTGACTTCACTCACTTTCTAAAATATATGGTATTTCTTTCTACTATAGACACAAGGCCTAAATTTTGGGGTTGCGAGTTAGTTGATTTCATCAACCTTAGTACATGAAGAAGAAATTGTGCTAAGCATCTGTCCAGTGTGCTAACAATTCTGTCAGCTCGACGCCTTGCATTATGCTAATATCAAAATCATTATTCAAATAATTTACTTCAAGATTCATTGATTTTTTTTTTCACTCAGTTTTCCATGGGTCGAAAAAGTTGTCATAGTTCAAGTCTGTTTTTGTTTAGAGTTACAGCCTTTCTAAGTGTGGTGGGACTGAACCCAATACATCTTGGTTTGGAAGCAAACTATATGACAAGCAGCAACACCTGCACCAATATTGTGTCTGAGAATTATGTTAACGGTACACCTGTTTTTGGAATACACAGCTAGTTAATGGTAATTCAGTTGACCAAACAAGTGAATCCTCACCGTCAAACAGCGGAGATTCACCGAATCACTGGTTCGGGAACGAAATATTGCTTAGTGGGTGCAAACCTAGGTCCAGCATTTTTTTACAAACAAGGTCTTATTGTTTTTTTAAAATTTATTTTTGTTCTTTGTTCTTTGAGAAGAAACCTAACTCCAAGTTACTTTTTACAGATCACTTTTTACGCATTGAGAACAGTAAATAGGGGTGCAAATTTTGATTTTGTACCCAACAAAAATTTTAGGAGGTGCGCTTACACCCCCTTTACCCTTCCGTTCTCAGGCCCATGATCGTTTCTGCTGAATGTTTTGTTTGTTGTTGTTATTGTTGCTGTTTAGCCACTGGCCGAGTAGACTTACGGTCAAAGGTATTCTAAATGTGAACATCTCATCTTTACAGGAGTGTGCAGTAACTATACTATCTACTGTAGCTGTTTTTTTTTTAATTTCATTTATGTAAGTAGAGTGTAAGGTTAAGGAGATTTAACTGCTATTTTTAGCGTGTTGAACGTTTGAGTAGAGGCTACCGTGAAAGATTTTAGTACAAAAACAAATTTTACAAAAATAATTTCCTTTTCATTTTTTCGTTTCCTGCCACCGAATAAATTTGAATAGATTTGAATTTTTTGTAGTTGTCTCCCTTAGACTGCAACACGTTGTGTAGACATTATAAATGTTTATTCTTTTCTTTGTACCTTCACTTTTTACATCCAGCATCACTTTTTCCCCGAATACTTTTTAACTGATATAATTTGGTTTAAATTTAATTATGCACGGAATGGTTTTAATAAAAATTTATATGTCAGCTGGCCGTATATCCACCTTTGTTCCTCTCTTGGCACCCTACACATGTGAGCGAGCGAGTTTTTAAATATGTGATGACTGTACTCGGTGGACTGTTTCAACAGTTATAAAGAAGACTCCAGCACGTTACTGGAGTATTTTCTATGTTATAGAACGCAAACTGCGAAGAAATACTTAGAACTTAAATCAAGTTCTGTCTATGAAAGTCTCTATCCTAGTCTATTGCCAGATCTACATGTTTGGAAATTGTTATTCAGCCTGAACACATCACAATTCACATCACAGTTCACAAATGACCTCACTTATATTTCAAACAAACACAATAAGTGGCAGTGTAGATACTGTCTCTAGACATAGGATGAAACATACCCAAAAGCAGAGAACATGCCTGTACTGTAGTACAGAGCATAAGTTCAATGACCGGAGGAAGTGTCCTGCATTCGGTACACACTGCAAAGCATGTGGAAAGCCCAACCACTGGAAAAAAATGTGTAGACTAACAAAATCTCACAAATACGAGCCCCAATTTTTAAAGAGGAGCGGAAAGCGAAGACAAAGAGATGTACATGCCCAACAACAGAAAGAAGGTGAGCCAAAATGTCTTCCAGTGCCAAGTAGATGAAACCTACCAAGGCTGCAAGGGAGCGATCGGGATAGCGGACAATATCCAAGTGTATGGCAAGGTTGAGATCACACATAACTACAACTTACATGAAGCTATGGAGAAAACCCGACGAGCAGGTATCAAACTCAATGCAGACAAATGTGTGATCGAAGCGAAAGAGTGCAAATTCTTTGGAATGATATACTCTGCAGAGGGAGTGAAACCAGACCCAGCTGAAGTGGAAGCCATCAGTGACATCAAAGAACCCAAAGATAAGGAATTCACAAGCTTCCTGGGACTCATCCACTATATAGAAGCCGTCATACCCAAGATGGCCGATCGCACTGCAAACCTCCGAGAACTAATGGAAGATGACATAGAGTCTGATAGGTGTGCTTCACACACACAGGATTTCAACACAATAAAAAAGCTCATCGGCGAGGAGACAACTCTGCATTACTAGGGCAGACACAAAACAGTAACACTCCACGTCGATGCTTCTATGAGAGGCGTTGGCACAGCGTTGATACAAGAAGGTAAACCTATTGCATATGCCTCGAAAGCTCACTCACCTATAAAGACAAGGTATGCAAACATAGAAAGGGAACTCCTAGCAGAAATCTATGGCTGTGAAAAGTTTCATACATATCTGTATGGCAGACATTTCAGTATTGAGTCAGACCATTGCCTTCTTGAACAAATAGACAGAAAAAGACCTCACAACAGCGCCAGCCAGATTGCAAAGATTACAGTTGACGCTCCAAAAGTACGACTACAATATCAAGTACAAACCAGGAAAGGACCTGATATTGGCGGATGCTCTTTCCAGACTATCATCACATGATAAACAGGACTCAGTGTAAAGATCCACCACATTGTAAATGTGACAAATACAAAGCTGGAGCAAATCAAAGAGGAAACCAGCAGAGATGAAGGACTCCAGCTTCTTACTCAGATGCTGATTCAGAGGTGACCAGAGAAGAGACATCGGGTGCAGCCCCTCATTCGTGAATACTGGGTCATCCATGATGACATATCAGTAGAGAATGGAGCCCTGATGGCTGGATATCGAATAATCATACCCAGATTAATGCAGAAAGAGATCCTTGACAAGATCCACCAGGGGCATCAGGGAATGGAAAAATGCAAACTCCGAACCAAGTCATCTATATATTGGGTAAGTATGTACAAAGACATAGAAAGGATAGTTTCTACATGCCATATCTGTCAAAAGTACAGAAACTCACATCAAAAGGAGGAAATGATATCCAGTGACATCACAAGAAGGCCATAGCAAGCTATTAGAGTAAATCTGTTCACAGAGAACCAAGAATGATACTTGATTATGGTCTGCTACTATAAATTCCCATTTGTGAGAAAAGTGAAAGACCTGAGAGCCAAAACAATAACTACAGTGGCTCGAGGACTTCTAACAGAGTAAGGAATACCAGAGCAGATCATATGTGACAAAGGAACCCAGTTTACATCTCAGGAATTCAAAAAGCTAGCCAATAAGTATGGGTTCAACATTATAACCTCATCTCCACACTACACTAAAGGTCATGGATTCATAGAAAGACAGGTGCAGACGGTCAAGAGAACACTAGTCAAATGCCAAGAAACTAAGGAAGACCCACACCTGACACTTCTGTCCCTACGAGCAACACCACTGAGGGCTGACATGAAGTCCCCAGCAGAAATGCCGAATGGCAGGAAATACAAAACCACCCTGCCAACAAAGATCCAACCTCCTATTGACCATGAAGAGACAAGGGCAAAGCTAGCAGCCACTCAAGAACAAGGACAGAGATATTACAACAAACATGCACAATACTTACCTGATATACTCGGAGGACAACATGTGCATATTCAAGATCCTATAACCAAAACATGGATTCCAGCACAAGTCGTCAGAGAAACTGAATCTGGTAGGCAGCTGAGACGAAACAGGGCCCACATCCACCCAACACCAAGGCTATCAAGAATAACATGCGCAACACCTGCTGCATCAGTGACAATACCAACAAGAACTACAACACCCACAGCAGATGACGACACACACAGAATGCGTGCTTCCAGAGTCGTCACTTTAACGGGCACCAACCACCCATCAGCAGCCCCAAAATACATCGACATTACGCACATCTCAGACATCAGTGCAGAGCACAAGATCCATCGACTTAACTCCTGTATGTCTAAAGTATCCCTGTACTAAATATAGGCATGAAACATTTTGGCAATGTGGTTTTGGTCCTACCTATTTGGTGTCGCTAAACTTATTGGATATCAGACATTTTGTCTCCGGGACTTTTTGGCACTGTGAAAATTTTGGGTTTATTCTAATTGACAACAAACTTGTAATCACAACTTCTAAACTACATAGTTTAGCTTTCTGCTTCACTTTATAGTTATGAAAGTTCCTTTAATATTGACTAGATGTGAACATTTTCTGTAAATGTTTGTTAAAGTGAAGAATTGATAATGAATTTAGATTTTAGGGCTGTGAGCTGAAAAATAGATGCAAAGCATGGCTACATACAAAGCTAGAAATAACGTTAATTTTCTATTCGTATGATGCTTCACCAGTACAAGAAGTAGCATATTTTAAAAGGAATCTAAAAATTGGAGCAACAGTCTTTTGAGTCCTTGATTGTAGTTTAAATGAATGATTGACAATCATATCTCAAGCTTGTCCAGCTGTTATTCCTGACATTTCTGGTTCGAGAAAAATAAAACGAAGAAATTATAGTTTAGAGAGCAATGCTCCCATTAACCCGACCGATTTACAGAAATTAGATTTACAAGAACGATGCAAAATATATATGTTCCCCAACCAGGTATGCTCGATTTTTTTTTTTATTGTGGACTAGGTCCTGATGAGATTTTAATCTTCGGAGGAGTGGCCTGACTCGTCCGTTTTGTGTCATCTGATATATGGTTTACAAATGATACATTCTGTGCTGCTCCTAGCCCCTTTTTTCAAGTCTGTGTGATTTTAGTGAAAATAAAAGGAAAAGTGTAACGAAGTTCGCTTCATTGTGTATGCTGTTTTGCTGAATAAATAACGGACCACATACATGAAAGTGTTCGAGTTGTTGAAAGAAAGTGAAACCAACTGAATCCAATTTGAGACCTACTTCAATTGTGTGCGACTTTAAATAAGCTGCACAGTGTGCTATGAAAGAATCATTGTCTGGCATGCTTATTTCTAAAAGGATGTTTTTTTTTTTCAATTTTGCATAAAATCTGCAAAAGCATTTAGCTAGATTGGGTTTCATTTGACTCTACAGCACTGGTTCAGATATTGCGTTGAAAGTAAAAATAATTATTGTTCTTGCTCTTGTACTCTTGTGCAAGATTGATGAATATTTGGATGCTCCTGTAAGTGAGCTGCCACCAGAACTTGAGATTTTACTCAATTGGTCTGAAGATCCATATATTGGTCATCAAAACAGACGTAAAAGTGGAAGACAAGCTCCGCTATTTCTCAACCGAAATGTAGAATCTTTACCATAGAAATTTAAGAGGGGTAACACGGTACAAACAATCATTTAAAGACGGTCCATCCTCGATTGCGATACGAAATTAGTATGCAATGTCTGATGATATGGACATTAATGGACAGGCTGCGTAAAATACAGAAAGGAAGAGATGCGTACTATGAGCATTTAATGGACTTTAAAAAATATAGAGATGCAGACAAAAGGATATATAAGAATTAAACAATAATTTTGAAAACTTGGATGCTGTCGAGTACCTGGGGAGTATTGCTCATTATTACGAAATGAAGAACTGGATAAAGTCATCGTTTACAAAAATAGCATTCAAAGATTTTCATTCATGAATATTTTCTTGTAAAATTTTCTTTCATTTGTGTATGTAATGGGAGATAACCTCATTTTAACTATTTCTGTGGATCATATGATTAAATTGTTTCCTTCACAGTCTGTCTGTCTGTCTCTCTGTCACTGTGCGTATTTTTGCTTTAGGCGCGTAAGGAGAAACGTATTTGTAGCAATCGAGTTCTCTTCCATCTTTCCCCTTGTCATTATGTGCATGAGCATATTTCTTTTTATGAGTATGGAGAGGGGAGAAGTATCTAAGTCAATTGGGTTCAATTAATATATTGTAATGTCTGTCTGTCGGTCTGTCGGTTTGTCTATCTGTTTGTCTCTCTCTATGTATATTACACACACACACACACACACACACACACACACACACACACACACACACACACACACATACACGCGAACATAGGTTTGAGTATGTTTCCGCATATGTGCACGCACGCGCGCGCGTACGTATATGGTGTGTATTTGCGTCCAATGACAAAAAGAGCAATCGGCAAAAGAGCCATTGCTAAAACTAGTTCAATGTCCAGTTAGCTGCGCCAAATTGGCAGCGCCCTTAACAACTGCACCCAATTGTCTCCTATCGTCTCAACATTGCATTCTCCATCCATTCTCCAGCTAGCAACTATAGCTGGTGCCGTCTACTTAGTCGAAAGGTTAAAAATATAAATATAAATAAAAATGTGAATGGTTAATTTCACTCTAGGAGCATAAATCATACTCTTGGACAGAAATAATATTCTTTGGGGTGGTGGTGGGGAAACAATAAAAAAACAACAACAAAAACTTACCATATTCAGCATCAAGATTGCAATTATAAATAAAGCTCAGATTGCAGGAAAGAGAAAAGAAGAGCTTTACGAAAGGAAGTGGGTATAGTATGATGAAGCTTATTTTGAAGTAGTCGAAGTGAAGAGTGCCTGAAGGCTGGCGTTCGCTTGAGAGGGAAGGCGCCTCTTGTTGGCTTGCTGCCTGGTTTTCCCAGATCACTACATCATCATCACTAAGCTCAACTCCTGAGACGGGTAAGTTCCAAAATTTGGGTCGCAAGCTAAAGAGGTCCACCATCAATCAGTCTTTTGTTGTCATCCTAGAATAGGGATAAGGAACACTTAGCCGGGGGTGAAATTTCCCGTCTCTCATTCAATAATTTCGCTGACGAAATGTCTAAAAATCTAAATGAGATAAACAGTTTAAGATCAATAAAGTAATTTTAATATAAGTTACTTATCTATAAATTTGTGAAATGAAAGATTCGCTACTTTTATCCGTATAGGTACACCTTCGTAGATTCTTATACACTTGCAATTCACCTCTAGTACTAAAACAGAATACTTTGTGCCACTTCAATACACAATGTTCAAACCTTTGCTTTCTTAGGCAGAATTCAAACTCAGAAAAGCAAAAAGAAGTGGTACAAAGTATTCTGTTTGATCCTTTGTCTAATCAAAACGAGAATAACGACTGGACGACACTCAATATCCATGCAAACATTTTGGGCTATTGACCAGAAAGCACAAAAACTAGTTTAATGAAAATTGTAATAACCTGATATTTAATGAGAACCCTCGTAGCACATTCCATGAGAATATTTTGGTCAGCCTATGAACAATTCAGCCGACCATCGCGCAATAAGAACTACTTCAAGTTAATTTAGTTTGCTGCAAATCAACATAATTATAAACCATTTTCCAAAATGCGAAATCTACCTTTACTTGTAATAGATTTCTTAATCGTTACTTTGAATCTACCTTCAAACTTACCGTAGTTGCAAATGCCGTTAATTAAATTACTTTCTTAGTATTTGCTTTACTCTTAATGTATAGAACATCTCAAACAACCGAATGAAATCTATGTGTATAATATAACTGATGCTCACAGCAATACTCTTAAGATAACATAATAACAGCATGTCATAATTCTAATTAGGCCAAGTTAATATACGTAAATAAATGAAGAAGGTTGTATATATAGCTAGGATGAGGATGATAGATTGAAATACAGGTTTATAGTTATCAAAAACGATTAGAATATCAGTTAGGACTAAAACTATATATTTTCCGTTTACATATTTGTTTTGCAAGATTTTTTATATATTTTTTATATATTTTCCCAAATCAACGTTGAGTTCAGAATGTTTCTTTTTCATTCTAAAATTTCAATTGTTTTCAGCAAAGAATCTTCTATAAGTTCTGATCATTCCTATATTCAAGAATTTACCCCTTGAGACATTTAAATATCTGCGATTATTTAAATATGTATATCCATCTAAAAGAAATTGTGAATTTTTCTGAGTTCTATTTTCTTTTACTTATTTTACTAATCCCATTTTCTCCCAAATCATATTGACGCTCAACCATCTTCATTAAATGAGAACCATTCTTTAGAAAAACCAAACTCTTATCTCTAATAACTTTCCTAATTAAAAACATCAACTATTGCATCCTATGGACTCCATCAATGCTAATGTGAATACTGTTTGTTCTATAGTTTCATTATAATTTTCTGTTGATAATTTTCTGTTGGTCAATTTCTTTTGAAAAAGAAAAACTATTTGAATTGTACAAGTTTCTGAGAACATTTCTTTGTGAACTATCATTAAATTTGCGTAAAAAATCCCGATAATTGAATCACCTGAGCACTTTAAAACAGCCTTGCAATTTTTGCATTTTTCAGTCTTTTCGTTCTAGAAGTTCAAAATATTTCCATACAATGGATTCACTTGTTCTCTTAACTTTTTCTTTTAGCCTTCTTCTTCTTTATACCGGTGTATTGACTGAATTCCTCTATCATGTAATGATGAAACATTTCACGATTTGCATTTTTCAAAAATAAAGCATTTCGATTACTAAACATGTATTTTCAGGAGCTAAGATTTCGAGCAATGAGTACGATAAACGGTTGCAATTGGTCAATTATACTAAAAATGTTTTCAAATAATATGTACAACCATTAAAGCTAATTAAGCAGAAGTTACTCATTCTTATAACTAATTTTAAATCAAACAGCCGAAGATTTCCGGGTGAAAAGAAACCCGAAAATTCCCGATTGAATTTTTAGCCAAATCCCTGGAAATTCGCGACCTGAGAATAGTACTGAAATTACTAATCAGAACAAGGGAGACTACTTCTGCGTATCGCGCTAAAGTTGCCTTCCACATAGCCTCAGTCCCTCCACAGTTATCAAACCCTCCATTTGATCTAAACCAACCAATGAGAATGAACCATACTCATCATCCAGTCTTATCCAGTAGCCGGGATTCCTCAATATTCGAGTCATCAGGAGTATTTTCCTCACTTTTGTGAAATTAAGTAACCTGACTCTGAATCAAGCTGTTAATACAAATAAGACACCCTTTACTTTCGTTTACATACTGAGCCTACCTATTACACACAGACACACACAGACACAGACACACACAGACACAGACACACACACACAGACACGCACACACACACGTATATATGTATGTATGTTTTTTTGTATGTATGTATGTATGTATGCATGTATGCATGTATGCATGTATGTATGTATGTATGTATGTATGCATGTATGTATGTATGTATGTATGTATGTATGTGCAGA
>NC_068984.1:89195095-89197518 GCF_001194135.2 Octopus bimaculoides | reverse complement strand
TATGTATGTATGCATGTATGTATGTATGTATGTATGTATGTATGTGCAGATTTGTATGTTTTATGTATGTATTTTCATGCATATAGTTGCATATCTAGACATGCACATGTATATTTAAATGGAAAGTTTTACAGATTTTTACAGTTCCAGTGATGGATTGGATCTATAGTCTACGAATTAGCTTTCTCCTTTCTGGTTTTGAGAAGCCTAATTTCTCAAGATTGTTATTTAGGCAGTGTGTTACATATCCCTTGGCCTCAATAATTACATGTATAAACCTGAACTTGTTATCAGGATAGAGTAACTGCAGATTTCTCAATAGTTCAACATAGATATTCTCTTTTTCACTGATCTTCAGCTTTATGTTAACATCCGCTGGGCAGCTAATTTCCACAACTGTGCACAGTTCCTCCTCTCTATCCCAAATCATTATATCAGGTCTGTTGTGCTTACATTTTATTGAGGTCTTCATTGGGACATTCCACCAATATTCCTTTTTATTAAGAGTGGCTATGGCTTCTACCATGTTGTGGGTTCTTATTTCTTTGTCCTTGGGGTTATCCTTCCGACGGATTTCAGTATAGAGTGACCTAGCTACAACGTCATGCCTGATCGATAGATGATACCGTGATGTCATTTTCGGACAACTGCTTATGATGTGGGTGATATCTTCAGTGTAAACTTCACAAAGTCTGCATCGGTTGTCACATGTTACTGCTTTTCCTGCATCTCTATCTCTTTTATGCGTCAGGTACTTGGTTGATATTTCCAGTTCCGGGATTGCAAACGCATACCCTTCGAAGTGGGAGGTAGTAATCCTGCTATTGGTCCATGATAAACTGCTTTGATGGTCGATGTTACTATCATTACGGAGCTTTCTGCTAACATATCCGTGCATAGTCTTCTGCTCATATAGGCTCATTCTTTCATCTGATGATACGTCGTGGCAGAGTCGTGCGACTTGTTTGGGAATGTATTGTAGGTTATCAGACAAAAAATGTTGCTCAAGGAGCTGCCTTCCAAGTCTTGTAATGTTATCAGCCTCATGTATGCAAACTTGGTCAAGGGATGCACTTCGACACTTGCTGGTTAAAAGATGTTGCCAAGAGGATATGATGCGACATTCAAAGGCATTTTGGATTGATGATAAGCCTCTGCCGCTTTGTTTCCGCTTTAGGTAGAGGCGGTCTATGCCACTGTTGATGTGGAATTTATGTGTGCTTGTTAGTATTTTTCGGGTTTTCACATCAATGGTTTGAATTTCATTAAGCGTCTAATCAAGCAGCCCAAATGTTGGTATGAGTACTGGCAAAGCAAACACATTGTGAGCCACTGTTTTATCGAAGGCAGAGAGTTTTGAGGTCCCAATTTTCTTTATTTGGCTGTAATATTCTGTGACATGTTTTGTTACAGGTGCTATTGTAAGATATATTTTAATCCACCCCTAGATACTAGTTACATTCCTCGTCAGATACAGGGGAAAAAGTCAAATCATTGATGGGGATGTTACTAGTCTGGTTTATAGTTTTCCCCCTTTTCACAACCACATAACATTTATCCTGACCAAACACCAATCCTACATCCTTTGAAAATGTTGTAACTAGATCAAGGCTCTTTTTCATCTCATGCATATTCTTTGTATAAAGTTTTAAGTCATCCACATAGAAACAGTGTGTAATGTTGTTATTTCTGTTTCCTTGTGGACCAATGTGATATCCTTCAGACTTCCTTAACATGAATGACAAGGGGTTTACAGAAAGTATAAACATCACAGAGAGGTTGTTCTCTTGGAGTATGCCTTTGCCATACTGTATTCTATCGGCGATAATACAGTCATTCTTTGTGTTTAATTTTAAGATGGTGGCCCACAATGAAGTCAGGTTAGCTATGGCTTTGACTATTCCCACTGGAACTTTAGCAAATTGAAGGCTTTCTTGTAGTCTAGCCACATTGAAACTAGGTTTCTCCTATGATCTCGCACCTTTGACATCACAGCTTTGTTGATTAACAATTACTCGGCACATCCCCAGACACTCTTCTTCCTAGCTGCTTGTTCTGCTGTGCTAATATTATCGGTTTCACTATGGTCCTGTATGTATGTATGTATGTATGTTATCAATCAGTTTTATTTCTGTATTTCTTGTCCATAGAGAAAGTGCCGGACTCTAACATAGATTCAAGGCTCCTTCATTGGAACTTTTATCAACATCATCTAGGTATTTGTGCATATGTGTGTGTGTGTGTGTGTGTGCAGTATTTGGTGTTAGTGTATGCGCAGATTTGTATGTTTGTTTTATGGATGCGTTTTTATGTATATATTTTTATGTCTAGATGCATGCATATGTATTTATGTGCTAAATTTTTGGAAAGTTTTACATATCTTTACAGTTCCATTGATGGCTTGAATCTGTAGTCTTCTAATC
>NC_068984.1:89189356-89194019 GCF_001194135.2 Octopus bimaculoides | reverse complement strand
TATTGATGTGAAAGTTGTTCGTGCTCGTTAGTATTTTCCGGGTCTTCACATCAAGGGCTCGGATTTCATCGATCGTCCAGTCAAGTATCCCGAATGTCGGTACGAGTACTGGTACTGAAAACACATTGTGGGCTATTGCAGAGAGTTCCGAGGTCCATATTTTCCTAACCCGATTTCTGTATTCCTTAGTAACACGTTCTTTGTTACAAGTACCTTCGTATGATACGTTTTCATCTACTCCCAGGTATCTGTAGGATTCCTCATCAGATATTGGAGAAACAGATAGGCCATTGATGGAGATGTTGTTAGGGTGGTTTTTAGCCTTTCCTCGTTCCACAACCATATAGGAACATTTATCTTGGCCATGTTTGTATGTATAAAATTAATTAAATTTGATACAATTTATGACAATACAATTTAATACATGTTATTTCATCAGCCTCACTTGGTTGCACACAAGGTTTAATGGAACCTACTGAAGCAAGCCAACACGCTCGTGGCATTTTCACGGGCGATGGCAAGGCTAAGTAGTTGGAACAGCCAAGCACCCTTATGGGCATTACCTAACACCTCAGTAAGGCGAACCACCAACATATGTGTGTGTGTGTGCGTGTGTGTATGTGTGTGTATGTGTGTGTGTGTGTGTGTGTGTGTGTGTGTGTGTGTGTGTGTGTGTGTGTGTGTATAGCGTAATGTTCATTTGTTGTTAGATTCAGGAGAGTATTGTACGCAATACATTAGAGAGTTATTAATATTTCGTATGCAAGTATTTTATTTACGACATACAACTTAAGTTTCTTTTCGAGAGAAAGATATCTGGCTTAACTTAGATCAAGCCTCCGCCTTCTTATTTTAATAATATTCGAGTTAGTCCTCAAAATGGATACCAATTGCTCAAGAGATTTAAAAAAAAAAAAGACAAAAAAAAGCATTATCCTGGAGTGATTGATGGTTTTTCATGAGGTGGGCAGTGACTAGGATTATAAAAGGGAAGTTGTATCCCTTGTACCGTCATCAGTTCATTATAAATTCCAAATATGGAGAAGTATTTTCTTAAATAGATGGAAAAGTATTTTGAAACATTATGTTGTGCTGAATTTATTTAAACGCTCCCGATTACTGTAGGTAATTCATAGATTTGTCAAAGTGTAGATGTGTACGTCACGCATGTACATTGACCTTGTTTAGCGTGCAAATTTTATGTGCAAATTTCGGATTGTGGTGTAGTCATCCCGTTGTATGATGTCTTGCCAAATTAGATAAAATATATTTGTCTTGGTGGATTCATTTAGTGAAAATTTCAAATCTGGAATTTAAATAACTGTTGTGGCACTCTGAACTTTGCAGTATGTACGTTTTTTCTATTCGACAAAGGCTGTATTCCTCTGATTCATTCATTCATAGCTTTGGTCTCTCGAATCCCTCCAATTTGATGCTCTAAGAGATGTAGTTCTTCAGTTTCCTGATATAGTTTGCTAACTTTGAGGTATTTCTTTTGTTTCGAGATTATAAAAGTTTTTTCTTCAAGTCATGCTTGCACATACCAATGAACTTTTCCATGTTCAACCATTTCTTTTGGTGTGTTTAGGCTTCATATACTCCTGACTTGATATTGCATACCTGATCCTGCAGTCCGTATTTCTGATGTAATACTTGACAATAATCCGTTTGGTATGTCTGTTTGAGATTATTTTCTTCGTGCTACGCCAACAACTAACGCTGATCTCTATATTACACTTATCAATGATATTTCGATATCTATGTCTTTCAAGGAAATGCTTATCTAGTAAGACCTGGAACTTTCTACTTTAGTTTTGATATTTAAGGAGAATGATGGGACGCAGCTATTATTTTCCTAGGTTTATTCATAGGTCATGAATGTGTGTCGGCTGGGATATATGAGATCTTATCTTTGAATCCTCTGTCTGTTATCACCCTGTTATTGTTTGCCGTCGCCTTATTGAATATTTCTTTAGAAGAGCAGAGGTTTGAAATTGTCGTACTAATGACAGTAACGAAAATTTTAAAACCAATACTGGCAAGGTAGCTTATTTATACAGCTAAGCATTTTATACGGCTTATTGGAGGGTTTTTTAGGCAATTGAATCTACAGAAGTGTTTAGGAAGTTGGTTTACTGTGATTTTTATCTCTGCATCGTTAAACACGACTGTGACGTTTTTCCTAAAGGTATTTAGTGCATGGCCATCTCAGTCGTGTGACATTCTTAATCCATCTCGATATAAACCAATGTTGTAGGTGGGAAATTTGCTTTTCGTATATCCTGTATATACAAACTTACTAGGTCACATATGTAAGCACTCTTAATACACTGTGACGTCAAATAAACCCTCTGGCTCAGATTATTATCTTTTTTTTTTACTCATACCGACTATTTTTTAAAGATGATCGGGCATGCCTGATCATCTCGATAACTGAATCTCAATATCTTTGATTTCAATATCGTGGATTCTACTTCTCGATATTGAAGAGTAGACGTCCATGATATCGAGTTGTGTGAACCTAATCCCAGGCTTATTCTTGAAACAGTTGACGACGGTGCTACTATTTGCTGCAGTTGGAATTTGATTGCTTTTCTAATTTTGCTGTTTATGTCATTCAGTATTTTTGTCTGCTCTAACAGAGTTTCTTAGTCTACAGGTGAGCTTATTCACGACGTGAGGCAAATGATCTTTTAAAATCATGAACGCTTCCTTTTTAGTTAAACACTCTATCCTGTCACTAGCGTAGCTAGAGTGTGTGCCGCCCGGGACGGCCCTTCCGTTTGCCGCCCCCGGACCTCATAAAAAACACATATTGCCTACAGCAGACCGAAAAGAGGTGCTCCTATAAAAGTGCCGCCCGGGGCGGACTGCTCCTACCGCACCCCTTCCCTAGCTACGGTAGTGTATCCTGTTATCAATCTTGCTTCAATGACGTCCTTATCAGTCTTACAGTTCCTCTTTTCTGTACTTTTTAGTATTGTGTAACAATTTATCATATTTAACCTGCTTTACTTCATCTATGTTATTAGTTTTATCCGCAAAGGTGGATCTATTTATAGAGTTTCTAAAAATTCTAATGCAGTTGAAAAAAAAAGGTTACTATCAGGTTGTCCGGTAAGTTCTGAGCTATTTCAGGACTTGTGTCTTTAAGCCCTTTATGCAACAATCCTTATCTTAGTATGACTTACATTTCAGAATTGCTTGCAGTATTGAAGCCTGTCAGCTAAGTTCCACGTTAAAAAGCAGCATATATTTTACTCCTTTCAACCCTAATTACCATTTGAAATGGATAGCCGAAAGTTGCATATTCGCCACGTAATGCTTTTCTTCTTCAAAATATGGTGAGAATGCTGCGGAAACGTGCAATATCATTTGTGGAGTTTATGGTGAAGATGTTGTAGGTGAATCAACTATTCGAAGATGGTTTGCAAAATTTAGATCTGGTGTATTCAGCTTGGAAGATGACAATCGCTGTGGAAGACCTTCAACGTTAGATGACGATATTTTGAATGTAATCATTGAAGAAAACTCGAATATTACGACTTGAGAACTTGCGGAGAAGCTGGAAGTTTCCAAAAGTACCATTCATGAACACTTAGTGTAAATTTGATATGTTTCTCGCAATAATGTTTGGGTGCTTCACAAACTTTCAGAACAAAACTGCATGGACCGATATTCCATTTGTGATATGCTTCTGAAACAATGAAAATAAGCCTTTCCTGAAACAACTGGTAACTGGAGATGAAAAATGGATTGTTTACGATAATATAGTGAGAAAAAGATCATGGAGTTTGCGTAAGGATCCTCGAAAATATCTTCTAAAGCAGAATTCAAAAGAAGTCATGCTTTGTATCTGGTGGGATTTCAAAATCTGTATTCCCACAAAATAAGATCATCAATTCTGATGTGTACTGCCGTCAGCTAGCAAATTTGAATCAAAAGATCAAGGAACTGGGACCAGCACTCTCCAACAGGAAAGAGGTTGTGTTCCACGAGGACAATCCCCGACCGCATGTGTCTTTGACTATCCGCACAAAGTCGCATGAACTTGGATGGGATTTCTTGCCTCATCCACCATACTCCTCTGACATTGCACCATCTGACTATTATTCGTTTTTGTCTCTGCAAAACTTTTCAAAAGGAAAATCATTTAATGATTTAGATGGTGTCAAATCCCACTTAGATGACTATTTCCCCTTAAAAACACCTGAGGTTTATGCCGATGGAATATTTAAGTTGCCTGCTAAGTAGACTAAGGTCATAGAAAACAATGGAAATTACTTTAATGAATAAAGATGAGAAGTGTTGAGTCTTATATTAAAATAAAATAACAACCTTTTAAAGTACTAAGTTACTGCCTCTTCTTGGCGAAACGAACATTCTACAACAAACATTATAAATTTCGTACAACCGGTCGCCATTTTGAGGACAAACCGGAATAGGATGGTTTATCTAAGTCAAACTAAGCTTTATCTAAGTCAAACTAAATATCTTTCACCCGACATGGAACTTGAGTAGTTTGACGCAATTAAAACAACATGTGTGTGTGTGTGTGTTTGTGTGTGTGTGTGTGTGTGTGTTTGTGTGTGCGCGCGCGCACGTTCTTTTCCCTAGTTTTTGGTGTGTCTAGCTTGCAAAGATTTGTTTTGTCAAAAAAGGT
>NC_068984.1:89187835-89188689 GCF_001194135.2 Octopus bimaculoides | reverse complement strand
GAGAGAGAGAGAGAGAGAGAGAGAGAGAGAGAGAGAGGGAGAGAGAGAGAGAGAGATAGAGAGAGAGAGAAAGAGAGAGAGAGGAGAGAGTACATCAAGTACAAGACATCGCCAACGAATGAAGAATACGTAGATACACGAGCGATAAGTACTGGACAAATTACCAAAAAAATATACAATAAGAACAGGACATCACCAACGAGTGCAAAATACGTAAACACATAATGAAAGACGAGTACGGGACAAATTATCCCAAGAAGTCTAACCCCTCCTCAGTTGTCGACTGTTAATTATTCCCTATTTCGAGCTTTCAACAATACAGGAAAAGTTCATTAAACAGCAGCATCCAGAAATTTAAGAAATATAAGATTTCTGGTGAGTTAAGGTTTCGAACGAACAAACAACAACAGGGTGGAGGTACAGAGTAAACAATCGATGAAGACAAACATTAAGTGCCGTTGGGCCAAATGCATTGTAATGGGTAACGCCTGGGAGAAATTTTGAAAGGATATAGAATAACTGCAAGAGAAGAAAATAGTAGAAGAGAAAAAAAATGTTGTGAGGCGAGAAAAAATGACGTCCAGTTAAGTACGAGTCGCTTCCAGAAAAGACAGAGGTGAGAAAAAAATGGCCTGTAGTCACGTGGGAACAAACAGGCAGAGGAGAAGGGAGACAAGAGAGAGGATGAGGGAAAGAAACAAAGGGTGTGAGGAGAAGGGAGAAGGAACGAAAAATAGTAAGGGGTGGAAGAAAGATAGACAGATAGATAAATAGATTGATAGAAGACTGAAATTCCAGACGATCCATTGAAGGCAGTGCCCTTGCATGGCTTTAGCGTAATTATACAATTAGAG
>NC_068984.1:89185341-89187307 GCF_001194135.2 Octopus bimaculoides | reverse complement strand
CAACCTCAGCGGAATTCGAGCATCAAGATGTAAAGATGTATGAAATGTCGTTAAGCACCTTGTTACCCTTTAATATTAGGGACGTCAGGATGCCGGGCGAAATGCTTAGCGGTATTTCGTCCGTCTTTACGTTCTGGGTTCAAATCCTGCCGAGGTCGACTTTGCCTTTCATCCTTTCAGGGTCGATAAATTAAGTACCACTTGCGCACTGGGGTCGATCTGATCGACTGTCCCCACCACCACCAAAAAAAAAAAAAAAAAAATTCGGGCCTTGTACCTAGGGTAGAAAAGAATATTAGGGACAGCAATAAGGTGGTGAGCTGGCAGAATCGTTAGCACGCCTGTGCGAAATACTTAGGGGCATTTCGTCCGTCTTTACATTCTGAGTTCAAGTTTCGCTAATGTCGACTTTACTTTTCATCCTTTCGGAGTCGATAAAATAAGTATCATTTAAACACTAGGGTCGATGCAATCAACTTTCTGGCCTTGTGCCAAAATTTGAAACAAATGATATGGACAGCAATAAAGCGGTGAGCTGGCGGACTCATTAGCACGCCGGGTGAAATGCTCAGCAGTGTTTCGTCCATCTTTATGTTCTGATTTCAAATTCTGCGAAGGTCGACTTTGCCTTTCATCCTTTCGGAGATCAATAAAATAAGAACCAGTTGAGAACTGGGGGTCGATGAAATCGATTTAGCCCTTTCCCGAAAGTGCTGGCTTTGTGCCAAAATTTAAAACCAATTTTAGGAACAGCAATCATTTGGTTTGTATGTTTGTGATCTTTGTGGCTCAGCCCTAACCAATCAGGCCTCTACTTTAAAGCGATTCAGTAGAAATGATAGCGTTTTCCTTTTGTGATACATTGAAGGCGCATGGCTCAGTGGCTAGAGAGTCAGACCAGACTGTGTTGTGTTCTTGAGCAAAGACTCAGGTTGCTCCAGTTTACTCAGCTGTAAAAATGAGTTGCGACGTCACAGGTGCCAAGCTGTATCAGCCTCTACCTTTCCGTTGGATAACATTGGTGGTGTGGAGAGGGGAGTCTGGTATGCATGGGCAACTGCTGGTGTTCCATAAACAACCTTGCCCGGACTTGGGCCTCGGAGGGGAACTTTCTAGGTGCAATCCCATGGTCATTCATGACCAAAAGGGATGGGGTCTTTCTACTGTGGTAAGTAGGGTGTGTTTTGGTGAAAGTAAATTTAGCATTTGGTTCTTTCCGGAAGGCAGGGTTAATAAAAGCGATTACCAGTTATACAGCGAGGCCTGCTATTTGTGCATAGTTTAAAGCAGTCGCTGTGGTAATAGTGTCAGTCATTGTTGTTATCGTTGGTGTTGTTGTTTAACACCTGGTCAGTGAGGCGTTACAAAACAACACTTTGGTCCAGTAGCAAGGTGTTATTCAAGGTGATGTGACCATTCCATCATTTTTTCTTATCCAACATATTCATTTTTTTTAAAGACAGGTGTGTGTGTGTGTGTGTGTGTGTGTGTGTGTGTGTGTGCATGTGCTTCATAGCGAGGATATTTGGATGCTATTTCTTGTACATCGAACCATTATGTAAAGGTTCGCTCGTTGACTTGCCGCTGTAGTAGTAGTAGTACCAGTAGTCATGGTAGTAGTAGAAGTAGTTGTAGTGATGAGGTGGGGTGGTATTGGTGGTGGTGAGGTGGTAGTGATAGTGGTGGTGGTGGTAGTGGTCTTAGTAGTTGTAGTAGTAGTAGTAGTAGTAGTAGTAGTAGTAGTAGTAGTGGTAGCAGTAGTGGTAGTAGCAGCGATAGTTGTAGTAACGGTGGTGGTGTTGGGGTAGTGTTTTCGGGTAGGTGGTGGTCTTCGTAGTAGTGTCATGAGATAAAAGTAAAAATAAAATAAATTGTGTAAGTCTACTGATTTATTCCTACAGCTGTGTTCATGGTAATTTTAGTTGCTTGTTTCTTTCTTTTCTTTTTTTTTTTTTTTTTTTTTTTT
>NC_068984.1:89183673-89184608 GCF_001194135.2 Octopus bimaculoides | reverse complement strand
TACATGCATACATAAATACATAGATACATAGGAGCATGTCTAGATATGCAGGTATGTGCATGAGAAGACATGCATAAAACAAAACATTCAAATCTGCACGTATACATATATACGTACATACATACATACATACATACATACTTATATACATACATACATACATACATACATACATCCATGCATACATACATACTTATATACATACATACATTCATACATACGTACAGAAATATATTGGTAGAACATTCCAATTAAAACAGTAACCCCGTGTAAGCACAACGGGTCGAATATGAATCTGTGGGACAGGGAGTTAAAATGGCGCATTATTGTAGATATCAGCAGCCCAGCAGATGTGGGTGCCTTGTTAAAAATAGGGAAAAGGAGCGCATCTATGTAGAACTAAAGAGAAACCTACAGATCTTATAGCCAAGGCAACTGATTATCATTTCTTTCTATTATAGATTCTCATTTGTTCCTATTATCCAAGGTGCAGTGAATTATGAAACACCAGATCTACAAAGATACCTAGAAGTATCTGGTTTTGTAGTTAAACTACAGTTTTTAAGCCCATCGTTGTTAAACTTGAAACAGATGAATACACATTTAGTTACTCTCTTGGTACACTAACAATATAGAAGATTTTTCTGCTATATTTCACGCTTCATTGAACCACTCGTGAGAAGACAAATACTCATCTTTTAATAATGAAGAGAAGTTGTAGCAAATTGTTATCTTAATCAAAACACAAGCTAGAACTTGCCTATGATATTTACACGCAATTTAGTGTGTGTTGTAGTTCAACGATAAATTTAAAGTAGTTAAACAGTAGATTTTTAAAGCTTTTGGCCGTGAAAGTTGAAACAATCTTATGCGCGTACATGTGTCTGTGTGTGTGCGAGTATATATATATATATATATATATATATATATATATA
>NC_068984.1:89183205-89183573 GCF_001194135.2 Octopus bimaculoides | reverse complement strand
GTGTTGGGGTGGGATGAGCTTATGAGGGAGGGTTGACGATGAAGGGGAGGAGGTGACGATGAAAGGGAAGGGGAAGGTGGATATAAAAGAGGGGGAAGGTGGGTGTGGGAGGAGGGAGAAAGCGAGGAGAAAGAGAGGAAGAGAGTAAGAGAGAGAGAAAGAGAGTAAGAGAGAAGAGAGTGAGAGAAAGAGAGAAGAGAGAAGAGAGAAAGAGTAGGGGTGAAGAGAAGTAGGAGTGAAGAGAAGTAGGAGTGAAGAGAAGTAGGAGTGAAGAGAAGTACAGAGAAGTAGGAGTCGGAGCAGGAGAGGAGAGGTGGGTGGTAGGAAGTAGGAGGGAGGGCGGAGGAGGAGAGAGAGAGGCAGGGGAG
>NC_068984.1:89173712-89181860 GCF_001194135.2 Octopus bimaculoides | reverse complement strand
ATATATATATATATATATATATATAATCGAACACACACACATAAGATATGTGCGTTGTTAGTTCGTGGGTCGGCTGCAGTTTTTAGGCGTAAGAGAATATATTTTCTATGTGTTTGGTGTGAAAAACACCTGAAAGTAAGTCATAGTCAAGCGAGACAACTCACATAGGTCCCCTCATATTTCAATACATGTGTGTGTGTGTGTGTGTGTGTGTGTGTAATAATAATAGGGATCACAACCATGCAGGTGGTAGTAACAAGCTCGAATGTTAGGGGTTACATGATCATGCTGTTTTCCCGGTCTTGCCAAATCATGTAGAAATTCCTTTGCTTCGTCCGATAGTGAATTCCGCCATTTTGAGCCGCTCGAGGATGAACCTCGTTGACCAGCTGGCAGGGCCGGATTTATGTATAGGTCAACTTGGGCCAAGATCCAGAGACTTCCAAACTTGGTGGGCTCCAAGCTTTGTAGGTCCCAAGCTTAGTGGGCCCCAAGCTTTGTGGGTCCCAAGCTTAGTGGCCCCAAGCATGGTGGGCTCCAAGCACTGGGGCTAAGGCTTTAGCAAGAGACGCAAAATACTTGGAGTTAAAGATGAAAAAATATATTTACAGCAATCGAATTTGTAATTATTTTTACTAATTTATATTTTTAAAATTCAATAGAGTTCTTTTAAAATTATTGAGCCATCTTTCGATGTATTGGGCTCTTTTAGATTTAAAAAGCCTTTACATTTAACTGATTTCCTCTGAATCTACTGGGGCCCTTTTAAGTTTTGGGAGCCGCTTCAAATTGTTTGGGGCCTCTAGATTTAAAGAGCCCTTTTATCTCATTATACTTTGAATTTGCAAAATCGTAGGATCTCTTCGTACCCAAGGGTTCCACGATGTCTAAATCTGGCCCTGCCTGCTAGAGGGTTTTGTTGATGATATCATGGACTTGCAAGATTAACTTGGCCGTCCTGTCGACATGTGACAGCTAAGAATGTTTCTTTTAACTATAGATGACGCGTCCCCGCCAGAAGCAACCGGCCCTTTTTTTTTTAATTATGAGCATGGAAGAGTCGGTTAAATTCAAGAAGCTGATGAGCTCTGAGTCCCTGTACTTAGTAACTATGGCTACGAGTAGTGTGTGCCTTTTCCTTTCTTGTGTGAGAGTGGAGTGTCGCCAAGTTGATACTGTCGATAGTCTGAAAAAAAAATGAGAAACTTAAATCTGACTCTGCATAACGTCATGTTGGTTTACATTCCATATTTAACCCATTGAAGTTGTATCCACAGATATCCAGTTCACCCTGTAGTCTCTTTGTGTATGTATGCATGTATGTATGTATGTATGTATGTATGTATGCATGTATGTATGTATGTGTGTGTGTGTTTGTATGTGTATGTATGTATGTATATATGTCTGTAAGCATGTATGTATGTATGTATGTATGTATGTATGTATGTATGTATGTATGTATGTTCGTTCTTCTGGTTTCGTCTTAAAAATTTCTCACCATTAATAAAAGAACTCGTTTCCAATCCCAAAACAAAATGTTTTCATTGGAATTTAGACACTAAGTAGGTGGATATGCATGCACGTTTCTGCACATATATGTATGTGCGCATGCATGTCATTTACATATGTAGATCGGTATGTTTTGAATTATGTATGTGTACACATCACATATGTTTATGTTTGCATGTCTATACGTATGTATAAATCTACGAGCTAAACGTCTGCAATGTTTTACATATTTTCACAGTTCTATTAATAGCTAGTAATTGTAATTTCTTAATTAACCATTTCCTTTCTGGTTTTGTGTAGCCTAGTTTCTCAAGATTGGTGTCGACGCAGTTAGTTACATAACAAAATGTCCCAATAAACATAGGTATAAATAAAAAGTGAAGTTTACATGTACGTACGTACGTACGTACGTATATATGTATTTATGTATGTATGTATGTATGTATGTATGTATGTATGATTGTGTGTGTGTGTGTGTGTGTGTGTGTGTGTGTGTGTGTGTGTGTGTGTGTGTGTGTGTGTGTGTGTGTGTGTGTGTGTGTGTGTGTGTGTGTGTGTGTGTTTAGCCTAATTTGAAGTAATAGTTTGAGAACGAAGACTATCTTAAATTTATAATGTCTATGATCATAGTGCGAATAAGCAACAGAATTGTTCATCGCAAAGTACTAATCAAATACTCTGGTCGATATATTCGATTGTTCTTTCCTCCTAAATTTAAGCATTGTGCCTATGTAACAAATCAATATTTTCGTCATATTCTTGCACAAAAAAATCCACTTTTATCTTATATATGGTAAAACATAGGTGAGAATTTGATTCGAACCAACAGCTATTATTGCTAAAACAAAGCGCTTTTTTCTTTTTTACATAGCAACAATCCAACGAAGGAATTTCTATGTGGTCACTCGACTACATAGAAAAATAACAGCCAAGTTTCTCAAAGCAATTTTACTATTTTAAAAAAAGGATGGACATATTGGAAACTGTAGCCCTAAGAACACAAATAACGGGAAGAACATGGATGGAACACCTTTGATCATAACTGTGATTCGATCAAGGCTTATTTCGTGGCTAAACAATCGTAACGTAACAAGCTCGACTTTTGTAAGTAATAAGTGAATTAATCCGTGTACATTACTGATTCGACTCACTTCTTATACATCTTATATCGAGAGGTATCCATATACTTTCTAACTCATATTTTTAGAAGCAGACGTTACAAATACCAAATGAAAGTTTTCCTGCCGTGTTACTTTTATAAAATCGTTTCTAGACTGAACAGACAACGTTACAAATTTGTATCTTTAGAAAAGGTCAAAGTCTCTTACCTGGGGTGCGCCGTCAAAAAGTGCTTGCTGAATAGGTGAGCTGCCTTGCGCAGATGATTTCAATTTCGCAAAACAACTTTTTCTCTGGTCTAGAAGAAACAAATGGAAATTCATAAAACGTCAGAAAGACAATCTGACAGCTACATTTAAGAGTTGTCATGTCGACTATTCTGGTCTAAAAAAGAAAGCTATTGAATCAGCATTATACAAGTGAGATTTTGGCTGAAAGTGTCAAAGCTCTATCAACATCGCTTTGCCTATATCTTACAGGTAAAAATTATCCAAAAGAATTTAGCGTAGAGATGCACTGAAGAGGAATGCTAATAGTTAAAAAAGCTGTTGGTTGAAGAGCGATAAAGATGGTGCTAGCCAGTAAGGAAGAAAAAATTTTAAGCATTCATGTAGTATATTGATTTGTGGCATTGGCAAACGATCGCTAATTCTGCGGGTTGATATAGTCGATTAAAGAGACATTAATTAGTTTACTCACACACGCACCCGTACAAACACCATCTCTTCTATATTCCATCCCACTCACGCTATCTCTTCAATATCTCTCTCCTCGTCCTAAAAGAATGAAAGAAAAATAAATTGACTCCCGTTCGGATTTGATCTTATAATATATAGAAATAAATGCTACTAGATATTGTGGCTGGTGCGGTTACTGATTCTGCCATTCACTTCTATTTAAAGCTGTACTTAGTATTATAAGAATGGTGACGCAAGAAACGAAGTTAAGAGCTAGAATTTATGTAAGTGAAGATTTGTTTATGTGATATATGGCTGTCTTTGAATACGATTTTAGAAGCAAGACACTGATTTAGTAACAGTTTTTCATGTAGTGTGACTATTTGCTTTGCTAAGTGTGAGTAACTACTCAGAGTTAAGATGTTTCCGGGCTCTAAAATGAAAAATGTATTTTCATTACTAGTTTTTTTCAATACCCGCCTTTCAGAAGATCGTTTGTATATAGCCCATGTGATCTATAGTTATAAAAAGTCAACAATCGTTTTAATAGTAAAAGGGTGTTAGTTTAGAACTACAACAAAATAGCTTAATTTCTGAAGAGAGAAGTGTTATATTGTAAATAATGCTTACCTTGGGCCAATATTTTACGGCCTTGTCAGAAGAGAAAAGACAACGCCTATTATCTTCTTGTAGTCTTCCAAGAATGGTAGGTGACCGAGAAGAGACTGGAAATCTGGACCGAATATACACATTTGAGAGAACATCACGAAAGCCAGATGGTGGTGTTAAACTGAGTGACAAGTCTACCGCTCCAAAACATGTAAAATCCATCCAACGGATTTCTGTAATTTTCACACACCAAGATTCAGTTCGGATTCGAAGCTGTACAAGGAAACTCTTGCCCATAATGTCGTAAGAATTAGTAGAATTCAACAAGTGATAAGTGTGACTCTGAACAACTTAACTATACGATCATGTCTGCCTTGAAAACATTTCTGAACGCGATATACATAAAAGAACGATCGTAATATAACTAGAGAATATTACTCCTCTGTAACAACATGGTAGCATCCAGCACTTACCACTTCTTTATGCATTTAACGTTCCTTTATTGTTGATTCACATAATTGGTGAACGGTCACTTCTATGAATTTACAAAAATAAATGTTTCAGTAAATATCTTTAGTACTAAGTAAACCTGGTCTTAGCTACATAGATGTGAATCTGTTTCCGTCTCTTCAAACTGAAGAATTCTCTCTCGCCAGAGATAGTAGGTTGCTTGACAAGAAAATTTGTTGGATTCCATTAAAAGATTCATGGTAGATTGTATTGCAGAAGAATGGTATAATGTTAAATTAGGTTTAATTGACGTGAAGACTAACTTGGCATGGGTTCTAACAAATGAAAAGTTCTGGCAATCTCATTCGACTGTTTGCTTTTGAAATGTATGTGTGTATTTTGTTGTATACTTACATTTTTATTCTTCTTTTTTTCATGCGACTACGTTTCATATTAGAATGCCTCAGTTTGTTTAAAAGTGTAAACATATAACCTATTTTTATAACATTTAGTACACGAATATGAGCAGATAATAATGGCAAATGTTCGGAATAGATGGAATACTGACAAAAACGAGGACTCTATAAGATATTTAAGAATAGAATAAAGGAAAGAAATATATTTTCTTCGCAGGTAACGAATATTAGTTAGATTGTTCTTTTTCTTAAAGCAACAAGGAGTGAAGAAAATTATAGAATAAATGAATAAGCAATTCGTTCTGCATGTTTCATGACTGTTTTTCTTGCTATGTCAATGATTGTGAAAATTTCTCCTGGTGTTGATGCGTCCAGAATAAACAAATTTTAATACATATTTCAGTTTGTTTTGATATCTAATGCTTATATATTCCATATATATGTTCTTTTTTCTTTTTACATTGCCGAAAAAAGCATGTACATTTACGAAAGTACTCAAGAAGGATTACCCTTTTCTAAAAAAGCTTTGTGCTGACAAAGTAAAATGTGACCACTCTTTTGCAGAGTTCTCAGCGGTGCTTGAGGCAGGTTGGACATTAATAATCGCTTGAAATTTCAAAAGTACAAAGTAAGTTTGTTGCTGGTTTGTCACGATTAGATACTTAAAAAAGTTAGAAATAATCAAATTGGAGCTTTTCGTTGGCGCTAGAAAAGTCTCTTGTTCATTTCAAATACTGTTTCTCAGAAATTGAGTTTCAAGACATTCAACTGTTCGTCAAAGCTGGTCTCAAAACTTTCTAGGTTTTGTCATAGTTGAATATAGAATGCTGTTACAACATACTAATATCAGAATTTTGTCAGTGTTACGAATTCTTAACATTTTTGCAGGTTTGAAATCTGTTCCCGAAAAAAAAAAAAGAATACAAAACAAAACAAAACAAAACAATTGAAGAAATGAATTTATGGTTCGTACATGAACAATTTAACCTTTTCGACAAATCGATTCTAGCCATAGAGAAGGACAATTCCAACGAGGCAGATATCAAACTGAAAATGCAAAATCTGATTGCAAAAATAGTAAAAAGAAAATTCTTTGGACTTGTGCTTCTAAATGCAAGGGCCTTGTTAAGAAAACTTGAAGAAAAGGTGAATGCATTGAACAACCGAAGAAAGAATTTAAAAGTTTTTATGAAAGATGTAGCCAATATCTAGAACATTGAACAAGCTGAAGAGTTTATGTGATTAAGTTATGGAGACATATATTAGACCAGTATTGCGTAGGCTACAGTTAAGATGAACCAAAAGACTGTAAAACAAGCAATAAATATTGATAAAATATTTGATGAAACTGTTATTGCAAAGGCTTGGCTTCTAAGGCAGAAGTTTAGACAACACAAAAATTTAAGCATGAAAAAAAGTGACATTTTTTTTCTTTTTGTTCATTGCAATGAAAAGCACATATTAGCAAAAAAAATCTTGGTGCTGTAGTAGAATACATTCTTTGTCTTCCTGGTACTTCTGCACCAGATGAATTGCTTTCTGTAGTAAATTATGGGTGGTCAGATGAGAGGGGCAATATGGCAGGAGCTGTAAATAAGCATTCCACTAATCTGCTCAGAATATTTTGACAAAATTGATAATGACAATGAATTTCTTACTGAAGTAATTTCAAGTGACAAATATGGAAGCACTGATGGTTGAATAAAATATTACTTGACAATAAGAACATGCGTTTATTTTTATTTTTAAATGGCACTCTTCTACTTTACAATATTTTATATACGCGTTGTCTTGTAAAGAATAGCTGCTCCTGTTTCTGTTCCTCGTCCTTCTGTGTCTCTCAGTCAGACTCACAACTTTCTAAGTGTAAGTGATAAAGACAAGTCACACGTCTTACTAGCACACATGTATCACTTCAGCCCTTGTTACGAACTGCCTTCACACCAGAAGAAAACGTACAAGCGGTAAAAATGCCCAGACCCTCTGGTTAGTGGGGTGAGGAAACTCGTTCTCCCTTAACACTCAACCCACACACTGCAGCTCTTCAACCTTTGTGTGATATTCAAATTGGTTTCAGCTCCCATTGGTTCAAGTTTCACCTCTGAAAATTATAGTAATCCTAGACATGAGGTTAGCAAGGATGATATTATAGGATTGTAAATTTATACTTAAAGTGTTCCAAATAGGATTTATGACAAGTTACTGTGATACCTTTGAAAAGAAAAAAAGGAAAAGACATTTTACATGTTTGAGGAAATAGGAATGGTGATTCCCCACAACGAAGCATGTTATGAAGCAGTATGAACCCATAACACAACTATCGTCAGAATAAAAGAAACAAAGCAACAAAACAGCAAGAGTCGAATAATTGGTTTTAACCTTCGTATAGCATCAGATATTAATAGATATGATACAAAGCGGACGAAAACTTTGCCAACACCAACTAACGTATATGCTACAAAATAACATTTTTTGCATCCACGAATAGACAATACTTCCAAGCAGAAGAAAGCTATTTCTTGAACGTACTTTAGATGGCTGAGACTGCCATTTTGCGAAACTCGATATAATAATGGTTCCTGGAGACTGGTGTTGATCATCCAGCTGATCTTCCGCAATCTCCGAAAAGATAATAAAATAACGAAGTTTTGTCAAAGAAAAAAACAAACTGTATTTGAGAAGCGGGTTCTGTTTTATTATTTTTTTAAATCTTTTATTTGTTTCAGTCATTGGTCTGCGGTCATATTGGAACACTGCCTTGAAGGGTTTTGTCGAACGAATTGACCCTAATATTCATTTCTTAAAGACTGGTACTCATTCATTCGGTCTCTTTTGTTAAACCGCTAGCTGGCGGGGGTGTGAACAAACCAATACAGGTAGCGGGTGGCAGATACAAACAAACACACACACGCATAATTACATACATACATACACACACATAATTACATACATACATACACACACACAGCGTTCAGTATACATATTTTTATCACGTCTGGCCTTACAGCTCTTCTTATTTATTTTCACTGTTTCGTTTTCCTGTCGTGTTTTCTGTTCGCCACTATATTCCTCCGCATTACAAATTTCATTTAATTTGTTTCCGCGGGAAGAGCCATTCTAACAATGCGTCCTGCCCTAACTCTTCGAAACGCTTAGTTTCAGAATGGTGGCAGCTGATGAAGGAAATGTTTTCTATGTGGCCTGTGTGTTTTCTGTGCTCTGTTTATGTTCTGTTTTTCATTTAGTCCACGTTTTTTTTTTGTGGCGTCCTGTACCCAGATATGCATCTATATATACATGTAGATGTAGGTATATACATACATGTACGTATATATGCATATACTCACATATTATTTGTATTACATACA
>NC_068984.1:89172011-89173514 GCF_001194135.2 Octopus bimaculoides | reverse complement strand
AGCCAGATAAGCCATCTTCTAAGCCAGCTAAGCCATCTATATATATATATACTGGGGGCGATATATATATATATATATATATATATATATATATATATATATATATATATCGCCCCCAGTATTTGACTGAATGAAGAAAAACTGAGTTAATGATGAAATAGACGGAAATATTAACTAACTGCAACAACAGCAAGAATATTTCGATTTGTTCATTAATCATCCATGTCTACATGGTGGTTTGAACACCCCACTACATGCAAACTAAACTCTCTTATAGAGTCTCTAGTAAGTAAGAGCTCGTTATTTCTCAGTTCGTTTCTTTCACTTGCGTCGACTTCATTTCCGCTCTCACGCCTTCTTTTAGTCTTCTTTTTCATTGTTATGCAAACTTTGATCCCCAATTTTTTTACAAATGTTTTTTCATAGACCATGTGGTATATTAATTTATTTGCTGTAATTATATATAGTTTAGTATGTGTCGCTCAGTTAACTAATTAAAACTATTTCTTTTTAAAAAAGTTAATCTATTTTTGGAAAAAAATCTATTACTGTATAAGTAATTGTATAAGTGTTATACAATTGGAAATCTATATTCAGTCTGTTAGAAATTACAAACAAATCCATCTCAAACTATACTCTACTGAAAATTTTCCTGTTCTGTGGTGGCAGGCCACCTCATCTGGGATACAAAATACTGTGATACCTTCTCCAGCAGCTATCAGCACAGGCTCCGCTGCTTGTCAGGCTTTGAAAAGCAAGCTAAGTATCGGTCGCTTTCGGACAGGTTTATGGTCGAGACTGTGGCAGTGGAGACCTGCGGCATCCTTGGCCCCCGGACTATATCCTTGCTCTCTGCTATCGGGGCGGAGATGACTGTCCGCATGTGTGAGCCCCGTGAGTCAGAGTGGCTGTTTCAGCGCATCCACCTCACCATCCTCTGGGGAAACGCCTTTTCCATTTTGTTTCCTGGGGCCAGAGAGTTAACTTATATCAACGTTTAACCGCAAATTTCATGGAAAAGCTTATATTACTATGAAAGTAAACATAAAGTATTTTGTCTCTACTGTCTGAAACAGTAAAGACGGATACATTAGGCAATCTACTAGAATGGAATTCCTTTTCTTACAGGTCTGCTCGAAAGGTTTTAACCTCACTTAACCCTTCAGCATTTAAACAGGCCGTATCTGTTTTATGTTCAAACTGGCCAAATCCATCCTCTGACATGTATCCTACAATGTCATTCAAGAAATAAACAACCATATCATCGAACTCTCAAAGTTATGAGATAATGCATGATTAATTCATAAAATCAAGAATAAATAAGCTTTACATTTGACAGAGTATTCTGAATGCTAAAGGTTAAACAACAACAACAACAACAGCTACTACTACTACTACTACTACTACTACTACTACTACTACTACTACTACTACTACTACTACTAACGGTTATTTTCACTCAACTTATACTGACTTGACTTCTATTCGAATAGAATATATTTC
>NC_068984.1:89156700-89170472 GCF_001194135.2 Octopus bimaculoides | reverse complement strand
CAGTACGACTGAAGTCGACAACGCCGGTCGGTAGACTGATGCTTGAGGGTGGCATCAAGCGGCTTCTAGTGGCAGAAGCCTGAATTACAATGGGTTTTCCCACAGAGAACGTTTCCGGTTACTTTTGTGTACTTTTTTGTGTACCTCCATGTATGTATGCGTGTGCGCGCATGTGAGTAGAGTGCGTCTTCATTTATAAACCAGGATGCAAAATTCAGTAATTAACCACGACAACAGCGCCAGACACATTTCACTTCTGAAAAACCTTCAAGGCATTTCACACACTGCAATCCTGCAGGAAGATCTTCGATATCATGGATTGAGAATACACTCACTCGCCCACCTGAGCTTATTTTACAGTGAATTTTGATACGTGCACTTGCACTCGTGTATACGCCCTCACGCACACTCACGCGCTAACTCATTTTTCGTACGGTCCAATCACTGACTGCACATTCTGGCACGCAAAGCAACACCGCTATTCAGACTCACTTGAATAAATATCTGTCTCGTATACACTTCAATGATACTCTCTTCTGATATGCAAAATTTTTCTTCAGCCAAGCATTTCTTTCTCTTCCTCAATCACTCGTTTCCTTTTCTCGGGAACCTCTCTGGAGGAGAGTGATGTAGTGGTTCATGCAAACATGGCGTGGATTTGATCCTCGATAGCCAAATTTCACTTAACAGTTCAACAGCAATTTTCTCACAGTAAAACAATAGTTTTTCTGTGATTGACAGCAGTTGCATTAGCCAGACACCTTCGCTAAGCAGAATAATGTCTTTGCCACTTGACCCTTCTAAGCCACCAAAAGCTAGAATAGAGATAACAAACCGCCAACGAAATCTATTGTCCTCAACATTATGTCTATCCTTCTGACTGGTTTTGGCTAGTTATAAAAACAAGAACTCCGTAAGCCAAAGTCAGTTAGTAAGAACCGAGTCTGACTGACCGGCTGAACAAAACGCTGTCTCTAAAGGAAAAGGCACAACTATAGTAACTCACCAACGAAGCAGTTGTTTCGTCCTACCACTCTCACTTTCTTTTCTCTGTAACATTACCATATCTCTCTCTACATGCTACTATGAGGTCGTCTACACACGTATACAGGCCGAAATTAACTTTCTTAACCTAGCATGCTCTTTCAATTATATCACACCTGCCCGTTGAGGCATGGCATTATACAAAGTAACGGTAGATAAATATTTCTTTACAACTTCGATCATTGTTCTTCTTTCATCTTTCACATCTTACAACATGCCGTTGCAATAAATCTTAACCGTCACACACACACACACACACATATATATATATATATATATATATATATATATGAAATATTTATACCGTTCGTTTCTTAAATGTTGTATTTCTAAATGTCACTATGACCCGCCATTTACATATCTTCTTATTACAAGTTCTGCTCTGTTCCTCAAAAGTGTTGGGTTGAAGCCAATAGTGGTAAAAATATTCCAGTGAGTCACTGACCACATGTTGATTACTCTTCAATAGCATCAACTAAATTGTTCTTATCTTTGCATGCGATCATATTGAAACAATAATATCATAATCGTTTAGCTGCAGCTGCACAGTAGTGGGTATACTGTGCATATGCTATCATAACACAAAATGTTGAATTCACTGAGGAGTATTTGGATAACCTTTCGAACTCCAGTGCTCAAAACAGACATTTGACATTTTCAAGAACCTGCAGGGCACTGAACAAACTGGATCTCGACAAAAATTAATCTTTCTGATAACAAAATACTATTTTTCTAATTAAAATTTCTATACCAAGAAGATGCTTCTTGCTTGAAAGACTAATGAGTTGAACTATTTGCCCGTAGATCACCGTTCAGACTGTGTTGCAACTTTTAGTAATGCTGTGTCTACGAAGTTACCATCAAGTTCAGCGAATGAAATGATAATTATAAAATTAATATCACGCTTATAAGCCACTGTTAACGGAGGGGAGTTCAGCAAAAAAGAGTTCATTGTACAATGTTGATCAGTCAAGTGCTGGCGTCACTAGAGAAAATGACGCGAAGGAATGTAAACTGTTTCTACTATATCTATCTCTAATTATTATGTAGCAATATGTGCGCGTGCGTGTGCGTGCGCGTGCGCGTGTGTATACAAAGCAATAACATTGTATATATATATATATATATATATATATATATATATGCACATGTAACATTATATATATATATATATATATATATATATATATATATATATGAAACGATTAATAACATTATATACTTACACATAAAATTATATATATATATACATATATACAAAACATTATATATATATTTATATATATAAAACAATATATATATATATATTGTGCATGCGCATTGTTTATTTTTGATTTTGCCGACTACACTGTATAGTAGGGTCAGCTGAGCACCGTCTGTGAAAAAAACAGCAGCATGACGCAAGTCACTCTGCCAGAAATTTGGAAACGACATGCTGTGCTGCTTGGAATTCGCGCCGAAAGCTCCAATACGAACATGTCAAAGTGTTTGGGTGTCAATCTGAGGACTGTGCACCGAGAGTGACAAAAATCAAACATCTAGTCAACATCATGATATTTGGAGTGATCACTAGTGATGGCGACGTTATGCATCCATTCATCTTCGCACACGATCTCACACTCAACACAGAGGCCTCTATCAAGTGCCTGGAGGAGGTAGAGCTGCTCTTGGTTAAGAGGGTGGCTGCTGGAAGACCCTATATCTAGCAACAGGACTCTGTACCATGCCACACAAGCAGGAGAACCCAGTCATGGCTGTCAGACAGTTCCTGCAACAACGTCTCCCTAACATGTGGACAGACTGCAACCTCCTTGATTATTATGTGTAGGGTGCAGTTGAGCGAAAGACAAACAAAACTCCTTGTAGCACCAAAGATGAACTGAAGAGAAGGATCATAGCAGGGTTCACCAACTTAAACTAGGAGGCCGTCCAGAAGAGTTGCAGGAGATTCCGAATTCGTCTGGAGGCCGTGGTAGAAGCCAATGGCAATTTTATTAAATAATTTTTTTCTTTAGTATTTCAAAATATTTTTATGCAATTTTGGTAAATATATCTTTTGTAATGAGATGGCAATGTTATTTTCATGGAGGATACTTCTTGAAGATTGTTTGATCACAGCAGCAGGATGACGACAGGGCCCAGCCTGTGTCACACTTGGACACCTGCCGAGCCAGGCTTGTTCCTCTGACGTTCCTGAGCCCTTTTTTGCCATTTACTGAATCGGTTTGAGGCATTTCAGAGTAAGTTGTAAGTGCATTTTTAGGTTTCTGCCAAACAATTCAATGTTTTTACTAAGATTTGGTGTATAAGAAGTACCTGTGCAGATGAATAATTTTCAGTGGGTGTGTAGCTTCCACTGCACTACCTCCACCTATTGGCTCAAGAAGACTTTCGCCGGTGTGACATGAGAATTGACAAAACCGGGAACTTCCAGGGTCTCAGGTTTTATTTTGGAGGTTTTCTTCTCTTAGGTACATTACCAGCCAAGGTTAAAGAACTTCTACCTGTCCATGAGGTAGGGTATCCCGTATCAGACACCAAACCGGCACCCAAACGCTCCATAGAGGGATTAAATATCATTCCAGCGTCCGACGCGGAGCAGCTCATACATACATTACAAAAATAAATAAATAAATGAATTAAAACATTTTTTTAATGTATAAGATATGTGATCTAAAAATATAGATAAAATAAAATTTGAATATAAATAAAATAAGATTTCCCGACCACATGTTTCCGGGTTCAGTCCCGCTATTAGGCACATTGGGCAAGTGTCTTCTGCTACAGCTTCAGGCCCATCAAAGCCTTGTGAGTGGATTTGGTTGATAGAAACCGAAAGAAGCTCATCGTATATATATTTATGTGTGTGTGTTTGTGTCTGTGTTATTCCCCTCTGCCAACATTCGACAACCGATGTTGGTGTGTTTACGTCCCGTAACTTAGCGGTTCGGCAAAAGAGATAGACAGAATAAGTACCAGGCTTACAAAAAATATGTCCAGGGGCCCATTTCTTCGACTAAAGGGCGGTGCTCCAGCATGGCCATAGTCAAATGACTGAAACAAGTAAAAGAATAAAAGGATATACATATAAGAATATATAAAACGATATATACGTATTTACACATATTTGTTAGATGGCCGTTGACTACTCATGAATTCCTCAGCCCTTTGACTGGTCTTATTTTTCATCCCGCTGTGTGTCCAACAATCACCCTCCTCACCAAGCAAGTTTAGTAACCGATGACCCGACCATGCAACAGGTTTTACTGGATTACATGTAACTAATAGCACTCATGCAACGTCACACACATATATACTTGTGCAAACACGGTATCTTTAAGATAGCATGTTTTACATTGATTTGATATTATTGTATCATATATTCCTTATAGTGTACATGTGTAAGTATACACATGATATGCATGAGAAAAATGCTGGCAAGACACGTAACATGAATGAAGTTTGAATATTAATAATGGAAAATGTAAAGTAGAGCTACAACACACACACACACACACACAACGATGATACAGTTAGTATTCGTTACTAAGTATAATATCATCGTAAATACTGATATCTTATTCATGTTTATGCGTAGGGAAAAATTGAGCCCATCTCATTCACATTGCTGTCACTGTTTTGATGTGAACCGAATGAAAGAAGTATATTCTTTGTTTATATATGACATGCAGTTATACAATTAAATATTGTTATATGCAAAATGAATGTGAAGCGAAGCAAGCTGTTATCTAGATATATGATAACAATGTAATCTCAATATTTCATCTCATATTGATGTGGAAAATTACATCAATATGCCAAATTAAAAAATTTTCCCTAAACTTTGAAATATCTACAGGTCCAACCAAACAGAAAAGATCCAAGTTGTGCTCCGACTTGAATAGGGAAAGGCTCCGCGATATACAAAATACCAAAGAAACGCTGTATATCACGATGTTGCCCCTACGGCACCGTCAAGGAAGGATATTACAATTCCTTATTTTATTGATTTCAGGGGTTAAAAAATACAAAGTCGGTTCTCAGCAGTTAAACCACACACTTGTGTAGATGAAAAATGTTGATTTCTTGTATAGACACAAGAACTCAAAATGTAGAAGAGGTTGACGATTATATTGGTCCAAGAACATCACCAGTATGCAATATATCAATCCCAGGTCAGAAGTGAAAGATGACCTACACTGGAATCAAAATAAAAAAGTGAAGAATGACTAAATATTACATGTAATTTTGTTTGACATTTTGCCAATCCACCTCCCAGATAATTTTTACTGTTGGTTTTGTTATTTATTCTCAAGGTATTTTATGCAATAAAGTTTAGGCAGTATTTCTTGACGCCTATAAAGTTGTTGCTCTTGCAAACTTACTTTAAAGACATGCTGATTAAAACTATTTTAAGTGTTTAAAAAGGAAGTGGACAATGTAGCAAAAATGCTATAAAAATAACAGGATACACCCTACAATTTATATAGTATGCAATTCAAAGCAGAAAAATGTATGTCCTTTGTTATGTTCAAAAGTAAAATAGGTTTGACTAGAAAGATAATCGTTACATAGTCAGACTAGTATTGCTCTGTGTTGGCAAGAATCAATTCAATAGAAAGGCATAAGTAAAGAGGGACCTTGAAGCAGAACTTCATCCTTCTTTTGTTTTGTTGAATCAATTCAAGACAAAATTCTATCATTCAGAGAAAATATCTAAGTGAAATATTTTCACAGTTGAAGTTACTGTAGCTCTTACTAACAAAATTGTAAGTGCTATGGTGGTTTCCCCCTTCTAAAACACAGAAGACTACTGGCGTAATATTAATTCAAAGTTAATAACATTATATCATACATTAATGTAAATCAGGACACTTTAAGCTTGTAAGAAGTCTATTACTAACCATCATAAGCTATTTAGTTTTAATGAACCTCAGGTATTCTTTAATGCCAGTTGTACCTTAATGTTGTACCTTTAATGCCAGTTGTACCTTAATCAAAAATGGCCATGCTGTTATTCATGACAAGTGAATTTCGTTTCTTACCTGTTATCAACATTGCAATTCATTTAAATCCCAGCCAAAAAGATGATCTTTTTAGAACAAACTGTAAGGAAACCTTTGCATGACTGCTCGACCTACTGATAAGTTCTAAATCTCCCTTAAATTACACCATGCTGTCTAGAAAGAGGATGGGTACATTGGAGAATGTAAGCAAAGGTACAGCATGCTTAAAAACAAATGGTTGTTCATGGCTAAAATGCTGCAGATCACAGGTCTACTCAAACATGACTGATCTAGGGCTATATAATTATGACTATAGCACAACTATAGTATAAAGTCCTACACCTAAAGTTCTACTTCAGTCAAGTTCAACCACGCACTGATCATCATTGGAAATTGTATCAGCCCATGGTTGACAAGATTCCAGAACAAATTGTAGTCAAGACTGCTAGTTTCGGTACAAAGTCAAAATATTTTTTAGGCAATCAGTTATGACATTCAACAACTGGAACAATATGTACATCAAAATGAATTACTCTTTGTTCCAGTTAAAAAAAAAAAGCTTATACAAGGCTCGAGGCACAGCTGGCTACTTAATGATTCCAGAAGAACTAATTTTAGCAAACAATTCCTTCACTCAAGCAAACTGCTAATGCAGTGGCCTTTTCTGCAATCGATGTAACTTAAGTAGCAAGAACTTCTAATTCTACTTTTAAGATGCTATCAACTTGATGTGGACAAGCAGAGGTTATGAAGCAAGTTAAGTTGAAAATGTGTGATGAATACAATTTCTCACAGACTAGCATTTGAGGTTTTCTATCGCACTTCACAAGATCTCAGAGGTAGCACCAACATAACGAATAGAGTCAATGACTTGGTCTCTGGTGATCTGAGGCAAACTCCATCAGTCATAACAAAATACATATCCATTGAAGAGCTCAGAGCATGCCTTACAGAAAGACTATCTGTAAACAAGAGCAAAAGACTTCCATCTTTTTACCAACATGAGAGTTGCATTTCATAAAAATGTCTCAGTAGCCCAGTTTTCAGAAAGTTTTACTTTATTTAGAAGCAATGGTTACCTACCAATTAACATTGAACATGATGTCAAAATGCAAAAAAGAAAAAGTGGAAAATTATCAACATTTCACAAGAAATGCTACTGGCAGTTTATCCTAGCTTTTATCACAATGATAGAAACCACGAACGATTTTCTAAATTCTATTATGGCTCCCGCAAATTACATTGTGTATAATATTAAGACTTTCTACTAAAGGCACAAGGCCTGTAATATTAATACTACCATCATTCAGCAGGAACCAGCCCAATCTAGATGATACATGTCAGTTCACACTGTGATTGGTATTACCAATGCCGTTAACTACCCAAAAGAAATTCTCAGTTCTCCTCTATCCACTGGTATCCTTCACAATCTGCAACTGAATATAGGAACACCTGTTATAATACTCCAAGATATACAAACACTAAAGACTAGCAGTGAAACCCTTATGGCTATCTAACTGAAGTCACCATTAACATGAATTATACTAAGATGTTTTCATTCCATACATTCCCATCATCTCATGTTATTTCATTTCAAGTATTTTCAGTTTCCAGTGACATTGTCTTTTTCTATGACCATCAATAAGTTATAGGGATAGTCCTTCAGGATTGCTGGAGTTCAACTGATACATATTAACCAAGCTCACATCTTTTCATCAGAGTATCATACAAGAGAACAAGGAATGTTAGGGTTGATTGTTTTAAGTGTTGTATATCAATTTAGAATTACAAGAAAATTTATAATGTGAAATAAAGATAGTATTTTCATAAGTCACAAAATTAAAATTATCAACAAATAATCTTAAAAGCTACACATGCATTTGCATTACATCACAATCATCCTCTAATGTCTGTTTTCCATACTGGTATAGGTTGGACGGTTTAACTGAAAACTGGTAAGCTATACCTGGTTCTAATCTGATTTGGCATGGCTTCTACAGCTGGATGTCCTTCCTTATGTCAGCCTCTCTAAGAATGTAGTAGGTGCTTTTTATGTGCCAGTTATGAAACACCAGCATTGGCCATGACTACAATCTCATTTGGCTTGACAGGTCTTCTTAAGCATGGTATATTGCCAAAGGTCCTGGGCACTTGTCACTGCCGTGAGGCCCAAAGTTTGAAGGGTGCCTTTTATGTGCAACCAGCACAAGTGCCAGTTATGTGACACTGGTATAGGCCATGATTACAGTATCACTTGGCTTGATGGGTCTTCTCAAGCACAACATGTCACCTAATGTTTGAAAGGTGCTTTTTATGTGCCAGTTACACGGCACTGGCATTAACCAGTAAAAATATATGCAAATATTACATTATTACAACCAAAAAGCACTACATAAAAAATTGCTATAAGTTAGTTTAGCTTATCAAAGTAATGCTTTGACATAGTCAACATGTGGACAATGCTGAGTAGCTTTGATAGGTGTGTCTGAATTTTTGCTAGTCCTCTATGTTTTGGGGCAGAGGTAACATTCAAGTTATTCTTGCAGCTCATTAAGTCAATACATGAAAGCCAGTGGAATAAAGTATTCTACTTGGAAACCTGTAGGTGATGGTTCCAGCAAGGGCTTCTGGTTGAATAAATCAAGAAATCTCATTCAACCGATGTTAGCATGGAAATAAGAGATGCAAAAATGATGGTGGTGGTTGTTGTTTTGAGAGAAAACTGCACAAATGGCTCAGTTATGCATATAATATACACATGCAGTGCTTTTCGACTCAGTTTTGTCAAGGTGGAAAGGTCTTCTTGAGAACTACTTATTGCCCACCATTCTGGTCCTTTGTCATCTCTGGGAGATTCAAGGTCCTGATATCAGCATTCACCACTTTATCTCATATCTTCTTCCACATTAAGTGATCAGTGCTTCTTTATACAACTGCCTACATCCATATACATGTCCCATACGAGCACAGCATATTTTTCTTGCACACAATATTTGAGCCTGCTTATGCCCATTTTTTCTCTCAGAACATTTGTACTGTCATTCACGCACATTTACACTGTTTATTCAACAGAACTTGCTTGCCTCTTATATGCATACACATACAACCAACTGATGCCAACCAAATTCCACTCACAAAGCATTGGTCAACTCAGGGTTATAGTCTACTAAAGACACTTACCCAAGATTCCATGTAGTGGGACTGAATTTGGAACCATAGGTTTGGAAGTGAATTTAGCCACACTGCCGTTAAAATGTATCTATAGATAATAATTATTATTATTCAACTCAATAAGGCGAGTTGGCAGAATCGTTAGCATGCCAGGCCAGATGCTTACCAGCATTTTGTCCATCTCTATATTCTGAGTTCAAACTTTGCTTTTCATCATCTCAGTGATGATAAAATAAGTACCAGTTGAGCAATGGGGTCAATCTAATCGACTTAGCCCCTTCCCTGAAGTTTCTGGCCTTGTGGCAAAATTTGAAGCCATTATTATTTAACTTAATACACCAAGCATTTATCTTTCCAGGCTGCTCTGTGTTAGATTATTCTATCCAGCTCTCTGTCATCAGGTTATGTTCATCAGTGTTTCATAACAATTATAATTGTTAAATAATCAATATAGTAATAAAAAACAACACAAACAATATCTAGAAATGATGTTTTACACTGTATTTTGTTTCAAATGTACAAGCTTGGACAACAAGAACAAATTTAAATTTTTGTTTTGGATGTTTTTTTTTTCTTCAAAAAGAATGAGAAACCAGAAAGTACAAAAAAAGAAAAAGAAAAAAAGATGAAAACTTTCTGTGTGATGATGTAAGACAATATACAGATATGGGGAATTGTGAGAGGACAAGAGCTCTTGAACATCTTTTTGGTTTTAAACATTAATTTAATTTATTGGTTTTAATCACAAAAAAGAGAGAAATTTGGGTAACTTACTAACAAAATCTACCTAAGTATATATTTGAATGATAAAATTTCAATGATTTCACAGAATAATTTTATTTCTTTAGTAAAAATGAGTCTTTGTCTTTTACTAGGCACAAGGTGCATCTGAATCAGCCCCAGCAGTTTTCTGATACTTTATGCTATCCACAGAAAAAAAAAAAAAACAACTAAAAAAACAGAAACCCCTTGAATGCAGATATGTAAACACCAAACAATATATTGTAAAGCAGCATCTAGCCTGGCACTGTTCTTTTCTCTGTGCTCATCTGCCGTTCAATCAGAAATTAAATTATCTCATACATGAGCACAGTGCCTCAGATTTTATAAAGTAGCAGAAATTAGATTACGTAAAGTTCATGCTTTTCTCGAAAGCATTAACCACCAATTCAACTGAAGTGAAATAGCTACAATTAGAAATTGAAATTGGGTCATGGATTTGGTTTGCTGAGGAGTATACCTCTTTCTCAATGATATCTTTTACATTTAGTAATAATAAAAATACAGACGTGGAATAAGAATTAGAAAAAAAAAAAAGATGTGGAGTAGTGAGATGAAATAAATGCAATGTACAGATAAGAAGTGAGGCTAAAAAAAGAAAAGAAAATGAAAAAGCATGAGGTAGTTAAAGAGTCCAAATTCAATAATATAAAAGTAAATAAAAACAATATTCTAGCTTATACTTGTTGCTTTTGCTTTCACTAGAAACATTTTCATGAGAGTTGTTTAGTGATTTCTTTAGGAGATGGTGTTTTAATATTAAAGAATAACAGTTGAGCATATTACAGAGAAGTGTACTACTAAATAAACAGAGAGAATTTAGTGAATGGAAACAAAAAAGAGAATGATTAAAAAAAAACAAAATCAAGACTAGGAATAATAAATACAGTTTGCTAATTAAGGAAATGTGTCTTTTCATATTTGAATTTTGTCCTTTTGAAAATGCTTAGTTAATTTTATTCCAACACAAAAAGAAAACTGTTGCAGGTGTTTGCTTCTATTTATAGGTATTATATGTTCTAGAACTAATATAAACATTTACGTGAGCATGTGACTGCATGCATTTACATTTATGTAAATACAAATAGACAATATACATATATATATGTGCATATATATATATATATATATATATATATATATATATATATATATATATATACATACATACATACATACATATACACACATATATATATATTTATATACATGAACACATATACAAACAGAAGAAAACAAAAAAGATTTATTTACAAAATGTTGAGAGAGAAAGAGAGAGAAGGAAAGGAACAGCTGGCTATCTACATAAGCTTATTGAAATTATTAAAATGATCACTTGTTTTATTTGAAAGAGAATTTCAGATATTTAGTAATGTTATAAATAATGAGAAAAATACACAAAACAGCTCTGTTGATAAGTTTGCACTCAGAAAATGTCACTTGATAAAATAACAATAATATTATGTCTGGCTAACTTGATACATGAATTTAGGGAAGTAATATGTGTGTTTGTATACATACAGACTATATATATATATATATATATATATATATACTTATAAGATTACGAGGCAAGGACAAGGCAAACAAACAAATAACACATGAAGTCTGACAAGCAATACATGTAGAGGGAAAAGCATAGAAATATAAAGCAAAATAACAACAATGGAAGAAGCGTACAATGAAAATAAATATTGCTAAGGAAGAAATTGAAAAAAACTTGACATCTCAGCTTAAAGACTCTAAAGAGAAGGAAAAGGAATAAATGGTTGGAAGAGAAAAATGAAAATAAATGATACTGAATTTACCACTGCCTCCATTGCAGGCCTTCTTGTGCACGTGTATACACACACACACACACACATATATATATGTGTATATATATATATATATATATATATATATATATATATATATATATATATATATATATATATATATATATATATATATATATATATGCAGACACACACATCTAGTGTCAAATAAAAAGAAAACTAGTACTACTAAATCATTGGCAGGATGTTGTTTGAGGGTTTACAGTGAGCGACCAATGAAAGGTTAGAAGCTGTGGTCTTTGAAACAGAAGTAGCACTGACCAACACAAAGGAATGATGCTCATACAAAAGTACATTAGGGTAACAAAGGTCCTTTTAAGGCCAAGGTAAATATCACAGACCCTCTTTTATAATCCAGAAATGGCATAATGTTACAATTTTAGCCAACTAAATATGGCAATAGAATGGGATGCAACACCATAGAACACCAACTAGATTATACCTTAATGAAAGTAGAAGATATAGACTCTGTTTGAAGAGGAGAATCACTCTAAAAAAATTTACATGATCAGAGTGTTTCTCTGAAATTGAAAAATGAAATTTTCAGATGCTGCCCTCATGAGTGGAAATTTGTTTTGGCAACATGGTAATATCTGTTTTGAACCTGAGAACTATATGTATATATACACACAAACATTCAGTTTACATGCATCACCCATGGCCAATAACTCTTCCTTTCTTCTGAAAAATAATCATTTCACCTTTTTGCTACCATAGAGCCTTTCTAGAGTCTATTTATCTCCAACATAAAAGAGGCTATGCACTTTTGGCCCCATCATTTCTGAAGAGTTCTCAATATTGTTTAGTGGCAATATTCAGCACAAAACTGATAACATCCTGGTCAGTGATATGTCGTAACCAGTAATATATTGCTTGGTGACATAGAAATATATCTGTACACAGATACACATATATAAACAGTACACATTGTCTTTTCACTATTCCATGGTTCTTGTTATATATTTAGGCATGCTGCAAACTACAGCAATCTTTCTAGAAAATGGGAAAATAGCAAACACACACCCCTATGCTTACAATAGACTGTCAATGTCTCAAATGAAAAAGCAATACATCAATGAGAAATAATCTAAGAACAATCTAATTAATGAATAAATGTTTTTAATGCAACCATTAAGTATGATCAGTTTCTGAGTCTAGTTGGGATTGAACCAAATTTCTATTTTGTTAGACACTTCAATTTCTTTATTTTAATATGAATAAGAAGCAATTAGAACAAGTATAGTTAACCTCACTGTCGATAAATTCTCTTTGAATGATAAATAACTTGGGGAGTGGATATTTTATTCAAGCATTTATTAGGAAAACATCTTAATTTCTGCTAAATAGTTTTAAACTTCTGAAACAGTGTTGCATTTCTGAATAATTAAAGGCTAAAGATGAACGAAGCTGAACTAATTATTCCTAACAATTTGAGCTATTTAAGAAAAACAGTAAAATTCTGCTAATCAAGTTTAGCCTTCACCAACTAATTGAAAATAAATAACTTTTCAGTGCTAATTTACCAACACTTTAGTAATATGACATCATTAACACTAGTGAATTAAGAACAACTAAACTAGAGAAGAGTAAGCCAATATTGTTGATATCGAATGTCCTGTTGATCTTTTGACAGAAGTTTCTTAAGTTGAATGCAAAACAGATATATATTTACCTATTCCACTTGCAGAGGAAGAAAAGAACAAGTGTGAAGCCATGGATTGTATAAGTTAATGACTAGAAATGCATTCAATTATGGCTACAGTTAATTATATTTAAGTGAGAACTTTACAAATATATGAAAGACCAAAAAAAAAAAAAACATTAAAAAGAGAACAAAATGTCTAGTTTCAAAAGTTATTTCCGAAATAGTGTATGTTTTTTATTCTCTAGTTTTGCTTTCACTTCCATTGTGGATATTTTCATTAGACAGGGC
>NC_068984.1:89143372-89156205 GCF_001194135.2 Octopus bimaculoides | reverse complement strand
TCTTGTAATCTCTAGGTTAGGGTATGTAATGTATTAAGTCAACATGTCTAATTCTAACAGATAAGCAAAAAAATAAAAAAACAATTTTAAAACACAGATTTTCTTAAAAATTTTTTCTTGGTTGAAAAATAAAAACTTATGATTGTCTAAAGGATTTTTTTAATGTCTGGGCTTTAAATTTAAGGTCCTTGCACAAGCCAGCAGCTATATCTTTAATATTTTAGTCAATTTAAAAATTCTTTATGTGAAGCCTGGATATGTACAAATCTGTAGGTTAAAAAAAAAAAAAAAGACCAAAAGTTGGCAGAACTTTGAGTTTAGCCAAAATTTGATTTTTCAACAATTCTGTTTCAGTTATAGCTGAAATAATTTTAATACATCTAAGAAAGAAACTTTAACTTAATTACTGAGAGTAACAAATACGAAAATTCTTAATAAAACCCAGTGTTTATCATACAGAAATCTAGGCTAATACAGATTACTGACTGGTTAGAAAATTCCTAATACTAACTTTTATGAAACCTACACAGGAACCCCATAGTCTGCTTTTATACATTTCTAGTATAATATAATAAAAATAAGGGTTGAAACCTCACAACAGGTCTTAAGTTAGGGATTAATTTTTCAAGCTCATGTTCCCTAAATTTTTACTTTAAAATATTTAGCACTAGAAATGGCTTTTCATTTGTTAAAAACACCTCCATGAACATATTTAATGTGTCCAGCCCATGCCAGCATGGAATAAAAGGCAACCTCCAGCAGAAGGGGGTGGGGAGAGCTTAATATAAGTCTATCCTTTTAAAACAATTTACCAATCAACTAAAAAGTAAAAGCAGCATATATTTCCAGTCAAGCAAATTAAGTAAGAAGTACTATATGTTTTACTGATGAGAATAACATAAATACTCGCAGTTAAGTTTGACTTCATAACCATGTGATCGTAAATCTAGTAATCTAATGCTTGTACATAACTAGATCTCTTGAAGGAATTACAACACCAGAATTTAAGTTACATATAAGTTAAAGGTGTGTGTGCGCGTGTGTGTATGTATGTGCGTGCGTGTGGGTGTGTGTGTGCACATACACATATACATCAATATCATAGTTAGATCTCTAGTAGGTAAATAAAATAATGCTATACTGATTAATAATGGCTGATCCATTGAAGCAAAATCAAGTAGAAAGGTGCAGCTTTTCAGAAATAAATTAAAACTCAAAACTATCTTTAAAAAAAAAAGACTATGTTTCATAAAAGATACTTGAGAAAAAGTCTCCATGTTTTTTTTTTTTTTTTTTTTTTTTTTTTTTTTAACTGTTGTACTGGGAATTTATCTCTTTCAGAGTGCTCAGCTGTGATTGAGTTATTTTCTTCTAAAGAGAAAATGAGTTAACTCAATTAATCTCAGACAAAACAAAGAATACAAAGATTCTTCACCTGCAAACAGGAACAACACTGAAAGCTTACAGAATGGTAGAAACAAGTGAAGCATTCCATTTCCAATATACTACATGTCTCTGAGTTACACAAGAATTAAACAGTTTTCAAAAGATAGTATAGGAGGATTATATGTAAATCAAAGAAAGAAAAATAGATAAATAAATAAAACCTTTATTGTAGGGAGCAAGAGTTCTATACTTTTAATTGTTTATCAGAAAATGTGAACTAAAAAAAAAAAGACATACCTGTAACTTTCTTTGACCAGCAATGAAAATATCATATAATGTCCAATTTATATAAAACACAATCATACTATATAAGCTGTTAAAGAGGTTTAGAATATAATGAAATGAATCTAAAAACAATAAAGAAAATATTCTGTAACTATTAGAGATATAAAATATTTTACATGTAGTTTTTAAAAATAAAAATAATAATAGTAACAATGCATTTTTTTGATGTTCATAGTGCCAGCATACAATTGAGAGAGAGAAAGAGAGAGAGAGAGAGAGAGAGAATTTCTTTTTGCGGACAGAATGCTAGTTTACAGCAGGTCACTTTCCAAGAAAGCCTGTCAATCACTTTCCAGCTGGACAAACAGAAACATTTTACACAAAAATACAAAGGGCATTCAATGGATGCATGTCCCCAAAGCCAGAATTTTAGATGTACTTTTAAACACCATACACACAAATAGTGATTTCCAATACCATCACATGATACAAGAAGTGAAGAAATCATTGTATTCAATAGTTAATGGCTTTCTAGACATTGTTGCAGTGTCTTTAAGTTTTAGCTTAAATAAAAATGCTTTAATTCCTTAAACAAATATATGGGCAATAAATAAATAAATACTCCCACATTTTTGTTTTTGTGATGATAACATTATTAAAAAGTAAGTTGTGTGTGTGTGTGTGTGTGTGTGTGTGTGTGAGTGAGTGAGTGAGTGAGTGAGTGAGTGAGTGAGTGAGTGAGTGAGTGAGTGAGTGAGTGAGTGAGTGAGTGAGTGAGTGAGTGAGAGAGAGAGAGAGAGAGAGAGAGAGAGAGAGGGGGAGGGGAGAGAATATAAGCACATGCAGAACCAAATCTTGAAAATTTAGAAATGAAAAGAAAATAACCCACATGTATAAAGTGAAAGGAAAATGTGTCAATTTGTCTGTAAGAAAATTAGATAACTGCCTATATAGAAATGGAAAATGCAATCTAATTTTTCTTGTAGATTCTATTTCAACTTGAAAATTCAAACTGACAAAACTTGAAGTTTTCATAAACTTAACTCAGAAAGAGAGAGAAAAGCAGGGAAGGAATATGAAAAAACGAAAGAAACTAAAATTGAATGCCTAACCAATATTACTTAGCTTACATTTCAATTTTTTAAAATTTATTTTTTAATTGAATTTCTATTTGAGTTTGAATTTCAACACACACAATCTTTCTGATTATGGTTTATGAAAACATTTTAAGTATTATTTTTCAATTTGAAATTTAAAACTGGGAAGGAGAATAGATTCTTTGACCTGAAATTCATCTAGAGATAGAAAACAAATAGAACACAAGCATACATGAAACATTTAAGTATGCATATAGTTCTAAGTAAAAAGTATTTAAGAAAATAGAAGGTAAAGAGCACAAATGATTAGAATTTGTAATTCCTTCAAATGGTTAACTTCAGTTTACTAGTGCAACTACAAGTATTTAAAACAATCCAATAAATAAATTTAAAAAACAAATACTTAATTTGCTCTCATTTGGATTAAAAGTAATGCATTCAAATAAAAAATAGGTCTGTTTTGTGTCTCTAAATTTGTTACAAATATATTTACACATATAGACACGTAAACATGTGTATTTGTGTATGTGTGTATATATATGTATAGATAGATATATGTATGCATGTGCATATTTGTGTGCATATATATACATACATACAAATACATGCACACATACCTATATATATATATATATATATATATATATATATATATATATATATATATATATATATATATATATACATACACACATAAAACACATATATACATATAAATTTATATACACACGCTCTCTCTCTCTCACGCACGTTTGTGTTTTTCTAGTTTTTCAATTTTGCCATCGCCAATGTCACAAAAAAAAAAAAATTCTATAAAGAAGGAAAACAAGGGGAGAAATTTACAAACAACAATTTGTCAGAAAACATTGAATAATCAATGATTTTCTTATTTCATTTTGGCTTTTACTAGTTAAAACACTGTGCCAAAACTTTCCAAGAATTTATACATATATTATTTTTCTTCTTTTTTTTTCCAGTTTTCCAAGAGAAAAACAAAAATGCAAAGAAATTATCAGGTTAACTATTGTTCCATGGTCATTTGTTAGCCTTTCTTTAACCTTGACACACATTTTGTTCTGTACATAACCAACAGCTCAAAATCAGGCATTTAACTTAAAATATATACATACATACATACACGCACACATACACACATGAACATCCATTGACAGGTATATATGCATGTGTATATGCAACTGTTCATTCTTTAATGTTTGTTTGACTGAATGAGCCAGCAAAATTTGGAATTTGCATCTGTTCTTAGTGGGTTTTTTTTTCTTTTTTTAAGACTGGTTGCTCCATTTTTAACACCAACCACAGTACTTTAAGTGGGACTAGTATCTATATTTTTCTCTTTTTTTTTGTGTGTGTCAGCTAAATTTGACATAGCTGAGGCAAGTTGAGTAAGGTTCCTTGCTGAAGGATATAATGTCTGTGGTATGGATTATATTTTTAACCATGTCTTATCAATCTGGCCATCAGTTCAGCTTCCTAACCACATAGCTATCATGCCTCTTTAGCCATTCTTAGCTTAAAAAAAAAAAATTAAAAAGAAAATAGAGGAAAATTTTTTTTTTCTGTTTAAATCTTATGCCATTTCCTTTTTATAATACTGTCTCTTGTGATCAACCCAAAGTGGAGGATAAAACAAATGCTAGACAGAAATGAATGCAAGTTATATCATACAACAAAGTATGTAGAAGTGTGTGTGTGTGTACATGGAGAAAGTATGGATGGGGTTGTGTTGGAATAGAGTCAAGAGAAAAGAAACCAACTTTTTAAAAGATGGTGAAATTAGAAGAGATAATTTATAGCCGTTCCCCAGATTTTGTATCTTGTTTAGTATCTGAGGAATATCTAAGCTTTTCTTTTTCTTTACTAACATCATTCGTGTCTTTCAATGTCTGCTCATTTTCAACTGGTGTGTTGCTGGATTCCTTGCTCATTTCTGGAATATCATTGTCTCTTTTGATAGACTTCTCTTTATGTCTTTTCTTGTGTTCTTTATCACGATTCTCTGAGCTGCTTTCATCAAACTGATTCTTCTTGTTGGCAACAGCATCAGCATTCTCAATATAATCATCATCAAAGTCTTCCTCAAAACTGTCCACTTCTGTATCAGGGCAACGGAGGCATCGTGGTTCATTAAGACCATATCCTGGACATGTATTGCCCACACACTGACAACAACCATAATCATGAAACCATCGATATCGGGCTGCTCCCATTGACTTGCATGAAGCTTTACATTTACGTATGGAAGTGCACTGAGACATAAATGCTACTGTACAGTTCACCATATCAACCTTCTGAGTCATCTCGATAGAATGAGGACTACCTGCAAAATAAAATCACATATATTAAGGGCTAGGAATATCACAGAAATTAAAGATAACAAAGGAAATTTGTAGATATCTTAATTATTTTGCAAAACTGCAATGCATACCATTGACTAGTAACTCACCGTCACTGAAGCAAAGTGTTCTAAAGTTAAAATATAATAAAGTTGTATTCTACTCAATTGCTTAAAAAGAAACAGTAAGAATGAAAATTTCATTGATGTTCTTAATAATCCATAAGGTCATTATTAAATCTATTTAACAACCCACTAAATATGTTGTTATTTAACGGGTCCCAAACGGATAGAGATGCAAGACCACTCATGCTGCATCCTTAACCATTGACTATCAACTTCACTCCAAGATTGAACAGTTAGCATTGGAAAGAAAAGAATATTGAGCTATAATATACTTGCAACTATTTGATTTTTCAAAAGTATTCAGTAACAATTCACACTGAGTCCAATAAAGTATTACTCCATTAATGAAATTCTTTATTCAAAAAAATTAATAATATATTGGTGTCATCACAAGCCAGACTTGTTGATAACACTGAGATTTCAATTCAAACATAGTGATAAGCAGACAAATGTTTAATCGTTTAATGAATAAACTACCAAGTAACAAACCCATGAAAACTTGGAACAACTGAGGAATGTAGAATAAGTTTTCTGCCCAAGATGCATGCTGTGAAAGCAAAACTCCTGATTTACAATCTGGCAGTTCAATACGTTATAATCATAGCCCTTTGCCTCCATCAATATTATTGTATGCTACTTTATATTCTTGTGTATGAAAGAAATAGCAAAAAAAAAAAGAGTTGGCATAAGACCATCAAATACAACCAGTGGAGAGTAGGCTCTACTGATAAAATGATGAAAGCCTTGACAAATATCCAAGAAGAAAAATTGTTCCATTCAAGAGAAAACCATCTTAATAATTGTATGGTAAACTGATGACTGATGAATGTTAGTCGAATATCTAAGACAAAATCGTGGTGATGTAATGGTTAAGCAAAAAGGCTTTTTAAAAATTCAAACAAGTACAGTGTATTTATTTGTGGTCAAATTATGAAAATTGGCACTGACACAGAAAAGGCTTAATATTTTTAATTTAAATAGTCATTTGTACTAACGATAATGTTGTGCATATATGATTGTTAATTTACTACATAATAGAAACTATAAAAGACATATATACACCCAAATAAAATGGTGAAAAGAAAGATGTTAGTAAATATTAAATGCAGTTAATAAGACATGGATATATAAACATCACAAACGAAAATTGAAAAAACTTTTTTCCTCGACCTTTTCGTAGCATTTTCATTATAAAATTTACAGACTAGTTACACCCTTCAGAAACAGCCATGTATGTATGTAAGTTAAAATTAAAAAAAAATCTCCAGAAATAAATTGCAAATATTCAGCAACACATGCTGATTTTAATAGTGAACATTATAGAAAGTAAATAAATGATAGAGGAAGGGTTTCAAGTTTTCTTCCTTAGATTAGTAAGTTCATAACTTTCTTTAAAACAAATGTCACTGAGAGTATTTTGATTCAGGCAGTTTCAAGTGATATAGGACTGATAGATACATGCAGTGTTGTACAGAATGTAAAGAAATATGCCCATTAAATAGAAAGCAAAATATGTTATACTTTTAAACAGTTTATACAAGATGCCAAATTATGAGAAGGAACTCAATATGCTGATAGGTCATTTGTCTATATTCATAACTGGTAAAAACATTCTCATTTAGAATAAACATTTAAAAACTACTTTGGTCCTAAAATCTTTCAATTATCAGTGTTGTAAACTTTAACTGGGCACTGTGAGAGTTAAAAATTTCTGATCTTCAGCATGAAGTTGCTCAAATGGAACTATTTTGGGATTTGGTTATTAGCTTAACAGAAATAGCCTGTTACAGCAAAGGCATTTTTCTGGGGCATGCTCCCCACCCCAACCTACTCTACCCCCTCTCATCCCCACCTCACACATCTGGTTGCAGTTAATTTGCCAAAGTTTATAAGTATACATTTAATGTGTCAAATACAAACCTCTTCCTTAGCTATAAGTATAAATAAATTAACTTAGCTTGCTCTGTTGCTATAAAGGATTAGAACAACAATTTTGCATGCATCAATGGAATATGTCTTTGTTTGTGTCAATGGAATATTTCTTTGTTTCTAAATAAATCATACTGATGAAAAACTAACCAATACACATTCACTACTTGAGAAAACCCTGAAGTATACATTTTAAATGTTTGTGAAAAAATTTCCTATTTGCCCTCCATTAATGTGATACTTGATCATTCCCCCTTCTGTCTAATACCAACTTGTTTTAGAATATGAAGAATGTTTCAGAAAACATGAAAAGAATTATAGAAATGATACAGCAATATTTTAGGAGATGAGAATTTCAAAGAACTACTCTCTAAACCAAAAAATACTAAAAAATTCTTAAGCTGTTTCAATTACAGAATCGTTTGAGAATTAATCTATCTGCTCCTTGTGGAGGAAGGGTGAAAGAAACGCATTAGAAAGAAAGAAAGAAAATTAAATCTAACAAAAATCTTAGAAGCTTCAGTAGTTCTATCTAATACTTTCTTCTAGTTATCTCTACACAATGTTGTCTTTCCTATATTTTTTTTTTACCTTCATTCATTTTCCACTTCTTAACTGCTTTAGTAGCAAATGACAACATATTAGTTTTGCAAAATTTAGCCAAAATAACTGGGTCTGTTGTGGCTGAGTGGTCATTTTTGAGCAAACCTACACCAATACAGCACAAAGTTATGATTCACAAATCTAACCACTCCAGATATACAATACTTTGTGCTTGCTTGATTGATGACCCCACTCTGACATATAGGTGGTTTATCAAATGGTTTGCAATATAGTATGTAGATATGTTGTGTCTCTGCTATTGTTCCTGTAGGTCTTGGTGGCAACCACAGTGAAGGCACAGGAGTTGATTCTGATCAAGATCTCTTCTACATTTATGTCTGGTGGTTCATCAAGATCTCTTCTGCATTTGTGTCTGGTGGTTTGCATTCTATGTGTCAGGGTCAATTTGATTGTGTAGTTCTGTGACAGAATGATGATGGACACTCCACAGATCCATTTTCCTAGCTAACCTGTGATTCACCTAGCTAAAGTCCATATTGTACAGTCTGGCAATGCATTGATGAATTGTAAGGAATGCAACATGACAGTTTCCATATGTTGCACTCTCTTTCATTGTCCAGTCTATTTTTACAAACCTGTAGATTATGATGGTGATCAAAGTGAAAATAGCAAGAGGATTTGATCAGAGAGTGATAGCTTCTTTGTGCCATATTTATTTCATGCAAATTCATAGCTTCTATCATTCTCTGCTGGTGATTACACATTTTGGGAAAAAATTTCTCTGTATTGAAAAAAATATTATTCAGCCAACATTCATTCATAATTAATTTCAACTCATTAATAACTGCAGGCTTAGCCCCCAAGGACATTCATGCTAACATGGTTGCTACATTAGAAGATGATGTTCCAGCTTTATCAACAATACAAAAATGAGCAGCTAAATTTAGGAGGAGAATGGAGAGTCTTGAAGATGACCCAACATCTGGATGCCCTGCAACTACCACCACCAAGGAAAACATTGTGTTCACCACATAGTGATAGATGACAGGCAATTGATTATAAATCAAATAACCAATGCTGTTATATCCTGTGAGAGAGTTGAGAATATTCTGCACAATGAACTTGGTATCTTCAAAAGGGCCACACCATCAATGGAGAGTACTATGCTAACTTGTTGAGGCAGTTACAAAAGGCTATCAAGATCCAACACCCAGGAAAACTGATGAAAGGAGCCTTGTTTCATTAGGAGCAATGGCTCCAGCACACAGGTTCTTGGTTTCAATGGCTTCTGTGAGTGACTGTGGCTTTAAATTGGTTGATCAGCTCCTTATTTCGCCTCATCTGACTATCATCTGTTCCCTAATATGAAAAAAACACTTGGCTAGGAACCAGTATCACAGGGACAATGACGTTAAATCTGCCATTGATGACGTTTTTGATCTACAAGATGAAAGCTTCTTCACCAATGGGATCTAAGTACTGCAACACCAATAGAAGAAGTGTGTGAACTGCAAAGGGGACCATACTGAAAAATAATCATCATTTGGTCACATTCCATAAGAATATCTTGTCAGCTGTGAAATTTTCATATATGAACCTCATATAATGTTTAAAATTATAGTAGCTCTCAGTTTTCTATCAGTTGGTTATATAGGTTGAAAAGTTAATAATTTCATGAATTGAGTATCAATACCATCATCCTCAACATAAACAAACAAAACACAACAGAAGACAAAATACTAGGAGTTACTTATATACAACATTTCTATAAAATTCACAGAACAAATAGAAGAAATAGTAAAGAAAGCCAAATGATGCACAAACTCATAGAACACACATGTTTGACTAACAGAAAGAAATAACAGGATTTAATGTACAAATGATATAGTAGATCCATCATTAACTCAGGTGGCTTGGGTCTTCTGTCTCTATATAATAAAACTCCAATTAACTACAAAGGTCACAAAACAGCAAACTTCACATGATCACAGCTTGTACACAGATTTCGTATACAGACCACACCTACAGATCACCTGCACAATGTGAAAAGAAAAACTGAAAGACTAGTTGGACATGTGAGGTACATAGTTTGTTTACTGTAGCAAACTCCAGCCCTCACATTCCTGGTCACTAAATGAAAAAATCCCCACACAAGACTAAGACACATATAAAGCAGCCTAGATCACTACTACAACTGCAGCTAAAGGACACTATTTTCCATTCAATCCAAACAAATATAAAAACTCAGACACGGAAATAGCTATAGTCTCAAAGCCTTCACTGGCCCTAAACACTATGCTGCTGCAATGTATAAACAACGAATACAGAAGAGCAACTGTCATGCTCAGACCAGATACATCTTGCTTACCTCTATAGCCTGCACTCATGCAGTCAACCACTGCATTTTGGAGTGTGCACATAACTCATACTTGTATATACTAAATGGTGAAATATCATAAACAAAAACAAAAAAATACAAAGATCCCACACCAACGCAAAACAGATGTAATGTACAAATAATTCTACACCACAGGAAATAACATTGCACACATCTCATGAACATAGAGGTAGTTGGTGGTGCAGTAGAAGTTGGCATGAAACTGTTGCATGAAATTGGTGATGATAATGATGAATAAAATCACATGAGTCATATGTGCCCCACAACATTATACACTGTTCCTCCACACCAATATCTGCTCAGATATAGTTTGTATCCTATATGCAAGACAATTCAGCAGCACAACACAGCACACTCAGTATACTCTCTGCACACAACACATACATTACATAATAACAACCAATAAATTAACACAGCTTACCCAGCACATACTATATAAGATCAACTCCCACCAAAACAATGCACCACACTCCTCTATAACCAATATCCGGCATTATAATACATATAATTCTACACAGCTGCAACCCATTAATGCCATGCAAACCACACACCACATGCTATACACCACCACCATTTCAAAACAAACAACATAAATCATCAGTTACACAGCACATACAAAACATATTCACCACCCGACAATATAGTACAAGAGATGTTACACATACTTTAAACAACAGAGAAAACACCAAACTGGCATTTCCAGAAACTCATCCCCAATAGAAGTGGTTCTCAACTGGGGTCCCTATGGGGGTTCATATAAAGATTTTGTTGTTTAAATTTATGTGCAATAACTAGAATATTTTAACAATTTTAACAATTTTTTTTTAATACAATTCCTCTTAATATTTCTTCATAAAAATATAATAGGATTTTTTAAACATAAAATAGCTTTGGGGGTCCACCTGAGTGAAATAGGAGTCAAAGGGGTCTATAAGCAAAATATAGTTGAGAAACACTGCCGTATAGCAAAGCAAAGCTAACACAGTAAACCAACACAAATCTACATCTGTCAAAATAATAGTGCAAATACCTCAGGAATATGAAAGTGTACTTGGTTATGCAGTAGGAACTTGCATGAAATAGTCAGCATGAAATTAATAACAATCCACACAGCCAAGATCAAGGCACACTTGCTGGATATTTTTGTCAAAGACAACCAAAGAAAGAAGAGCCTCCTCACTGAAATATCAGTCCCAACAGATAATAATGTGTCTCTTAATAATTCTTTCTAATTTCAGTACAAGACCAGTAATTTTAAGGGGAGGAGTTAGTTGATTACATTGACCCCCCAATACTCAACTAGTACTTATCTTATTGAAACCTGAAAGGATGAGGTGCAAAGTCAACCTTGGTGGAATTTGAACTCAACATAAAGACAGAAGAAATGCCTCTAAGCATTTTGCTTAACATGCTAATGGTTCCACCAGCTTGCTGCCTTTATAATGATAATAATAATAATAATAATAATAATAATAATAATCAGGCACTATGTCCTGGTGCAGTACGAGGCACTGGCTCTCATGGCTTCTGATCTTAACTGATTGGAAGTGTTACCAAGTACATGCTTTGTCTTGGTATAAAAGATGGGCTAGAGCAAATATTTTGCTCAATACCACGGACTTGCTTGTCACTTGTTTGATCAGTTGAGCATGTCCCGTGGTGGCTGATGGTATGTGCATCTCTGATCACAAGCAGTAGTGGGAGAGCATCGTAGCTATGTGTTGGAGAGGAATTCTTTGGGGCTTGAATAATTCACCTCCAGAAACATAAGTATCTCATTCAACATCCTTAAACAACCCTTATTCAGGAACCTTTTGAGTGGGATGGGCTACTTGAACTGAAGAAAATTCTAACTGGGCTCCACCTGCAAGGTCATGCGCTATTTATCTTGATATGAGATCACCATGGTTGTGATGCATGTGCCTTGTGTGCCCTTATCAAATGGTTAGTCATGATGGGTATACTGGGCTTTGTATATTTTACTCCAGTGTCACTTTGATGGCATGCACTGCTCTCTCACTCAATAATAATCCTTTCTACTAATGGCACAATGCCTGAAATTTGGTGAGGAGGGATAGCTGATTACATCAATCCCAGTGTTTCACTGGTACTTAATTTATCGACTCCGAAAGAATGAGAGGCAAAGTTGACCTCGGCAGAATTTGAACTCAGAACGTAAAGACAGACGAAATACCGCTAAGCATTTTACCTGGCATGCTAACTTTTCTGCCAGCTCACTGCCTTAATAATAATAAAACTTTAGCATTGGATATGATAAAAATTATGACTTCTCAGATCTAACTGAGCTATAGGTCTGGTCCAAGCCAGACCCTAAGCACCTTAATCAAGCCTGCAGTCTATAGACAGAAATCACACCTGGCTGGTATGGATTTACCTCTCCAAATACTGAGTTGCAAGCCTACCATCTTGTAAGTCTTCATCCTCTGCAGCAATGGCTCCAGAACAAAAACATACCACAAAAGGAAATAATAATAAAAATAACAACAGCAACAGACTCAAAAATTCAAATTTTGAGGGAAGTACCTAGTCAATTATATCAGTTCCAGGACTTAAAATGTATTTATTTTATTGATGATATTCTGCAAGTATAATATTTTTACATATACACATAAATATCTTATTTATATCAGAGGTTGACAATATTCTTATTTTTCCAAACCCAGACCCATAGGGC
>NC_068984.1:89131875-89143362 GCF_001194135.2 Octopus bimaculoides | reverse complement strand
ATATATATATATATATGTCCATACCCATTATTTAGAAATGTTAAAATTCATAACTACTGAGGAAAAACAACAGAGTATCTACCTAAGAGTTAATGTCAGATCATAGCAAACTATATTTCATTGATTCTTGGGAGGATGCTTACAAGCACTTTCTTGTTGTGTTCATACTGTACACACATGTAAAGCACAGAAAATTGTAATCAAAACCTTATCACTACTAGTAACCTGATGACATTATTTAATATTTTTATTTTAAGAAAATAGGATCAGCACCCATTGAAAGAACAAAATCATTACAGAAGTCACTGTAACTATCCTAATGAAAAGAATTACTTACGCATTCCAACTCCTGCTTCCATTTCAGAAAGTCTGTCCATTGTATAATGGATTGCATCTGACCGAACTTGATAGTGGTAAGAAGCCCATCGCTTAAGTACATCCTCTTCCATTGTTAAAACATTGAACAAGTCTGGAATGGGATCCTTAAGGATTTCAATTGAACTACTTTTATAGGGGACTTCATTTGGATCTGGTGGAGGACATAAACCTAGAAAATGAAAAACAAAATAATTTTTCTGAAAAAGAACATATTTTTAAGAAAATGCCTTATACATAAAACTCATGCATCTGATACATTAATACACCATACAAACAACAACACCTTAACATACACAAAAAAATAAAAGACTTTAATGAATGATACAAAAATAGATGCATCAGCACTATAATTAAAATCTCCACATTTTAAATAATCCATTCACCTATGAAGCTAACTTTACTATAATAACTTCTCTCTAGACATCATTTCTTGCTCCACACATCTATCTCTAACAAAATGAACAACCTTCAACTCTGCTCTGACCATCCATCATCTTCTTCAAAATGCACATATAAATAACCAAAACAAAGCCACTTTCATAAACTTTCAAAAAATTCTAGTGGTATTACATTGCTAAGGTTCAGAATTACGTTTTTCAAAATCCAACAACAACATTATCAGTAATGTAAAAACAGCATGACACTTTCAACAAAATAACTGTAGAAGGTTCCTCACAACATATCCTCCACGACAACAATAACAAGCACCCCCACCCCACTACAAAACTGAAATCTTAATATGATAAAAGCATAAAGACAACATCAAACATAACACCACATGCAACAGAAATATCTTGTATCTTTAATTATTTTTCATGACGGTAGAGTAGTATTTGAGGAAGAGTTGAGTGTGATGTCTTACTGGTTGAGCAGCCACATAGAGGCCTCCTAAACCGCCTCCAAACACCCAGACACATATACAATACTTTAAAGTAGTGTTACAATTACACCCTATAAACACTATCTCTTCCATTTAACTTACATAAGCATAAGAAACAAGAACACATACAGAGAGAAATAGCTGCAACATAACAACTGCACTAGTTCTAAACACTATGCAGAGATGCACACTACCAATATATGCAACTCTTGCACTCTGACCAAGTCCACCTGACTTGCATCTATTGTAGCCATCATCAGAATTAGGAATAGGCTGGATAGTGGAGAGAGTGTAGATATATCCAGTGTCACATTGCATCTGATACAATTCATCAGTGTAGGTTGAGCATGCTGTATGGTCTTCAGCTAGATGAAGACATTATATAAATGGATCAATGAATCATGCCTCATTGCTTGGTTTACTACCAGCATGTGATAGGACTTCTTGATTAGGGCTGACCCGGAGCTAAGCACCTTAATCAAGCCTGCAGTCAGACCCTAAGCACCTTAATCAAGCCTGCAGTCTAAAGATAAAACTGAAATAAAGAGGGTGTAGTCCAACAGAAATTTGGTAAAAGGATTAAACAAAACAAGGAAATAACAATGAACTACTGTACTCCCACTAAACCTAACATGTTTACCTCTAGAGCCACTACTTCAATCTAATGGGGGAAGCCACTAAATGGTAGTTGTTTTGCTAAAATTAGCAACTAAATTTCCTTTAATTAACACCTACTACCTTGGAAATGAAGGAACACATTGAAAACTATAGTTCTGGATTTGCAATACTCAGGAAAAGAAGTAGTGATGGCTGGAATAGCTTTGATAATATGTGCTCAATAATGCTGACCTAATGCCCAACAAAAGCAATTAATGAGTGAATGAAGGAACCTTTATGTGATTGCCTAACCTGCAATGAAATACAGTTATTTCCATGTCTTTCCTTTTTGGGATCAGTGAGGACAAATATGCCACCATCATTGTGTACATACTTTTCCCCAATGTATTGATTCACACTATTACACTGCTTCGCAGTATGAAACAGGTCATTCAAATTGCAGATGTTGACAGAGTAACTCTTCCTCTGTACAAACATACTACTACATAGTTTCCATTACAAGTGATGTATTTGTGCCATTGCTGAATCCAACTATCAGATTCTCTTTCAAAAAAATTCAGGTGTGCACTGTTGTACCCACTTCTTCACAACCACTTTCACCACATTTGTGACATCAAATTATTGCTTCTAAAGACTGTCCTCCATTGGATTAAACAAGTGGTAGTTGGAGGGCACCAGGTTCAGGCTATTGAGTGAAGGGGGGAATCAATGATGAGCTCAATTTGCAGATTTCTTCTCTAATTCTTTGATAGATATAGCTCTGAAAAATAGGGCCTTTGGCAGACAGGAGTTCCCATAGACAGCTAATTTAAAAATCCTTTATCATGGCATGGACAACTATAACAAGGAACTGAGAACTGAGCCTAGATGGACATCTGCCTGCATGATAAATTCCTCATTGAACTCATTACTGACTCTCATTATGCTAATACCATGATGAGAGTTAGCATGTACTTAGCTAGACTGGTGTTCAAAAGCCATTTAGCTACACTTAATTTTCTAAGAGACTAAGTTTGTTCACTCCCAAATCAATTGTGCAATAACTTTGTTACTTTCATACAACAAAAACATCGATTTGATGTCTGTATAGTAGCTTTGGTTATATTTTGCTGACAACAAAAATACACACGTATCTGTTGTATATAATTTGTGTATCTATGGCATGTGTGTTATGAGCATCTATCCCTATATATCTCTCTTTCATATATATATGTGTGTATGTGTGTGCTGCGTTACTAAATGAATTCCATTAGATAAAGAATAACTGAATAACTCTTATGTATGCAGCAATGCTATGCCTTTTGTTGGCTGTTATATTCCAAAAGTGAATACTGACATCTGGAAGGCTGATTTGGAGTTGAAAATCCCACATAACCATATAGGGATTAAAATTGAATTATTTTTACTCCCACATTGCTACAACAGCTTCTTTCTGAAACATTTCTTTGCCCTTGAACCTGTTGATGATAACAGTGCAATGCACCCTTTACTATCATATTGACTATACAAGTCACTCACCAATGTATCTCCTGCATTACTGAATATTTTCAGCATTTCAACAACTTTCCTTGGAAGTACAGCTCCTTTCCCTGCCTTCATATTTTTAACCCCACTTTTAGCTATTAACTGTCAACTTTAATAATTGGTCTTCTTGTTGCAGATACTTAGGGTAGGCCATCTCACTTTCAGGAATTTTCTTCATTCAGCAAACTCTCATACTGATATTCCTATGCCTCTTTCTTTTGGCACCAGTGAGGACAACTGTGCCACTTAACCATTGTGTACATACTTTTACCAACTTCTGGATTTATACTATTACCTTGCTTTGCAATATGAAACAACTCTTACTGCAGAACACTGGTCAACTTTTTATTTTCAGCTCCTTGCTACATATATGACATCTAGTTTCTTCTATTGTTTCTTGTTCTCCTCTTTCTTTTAATCTTTCTCTCTCTAAACATATATACATATATATAATATATTCTTAAGTCTTTGACTTGAAATCTGAAGTTGTTAAGCTGGGTACTGAGCCCAATATGATGTCTTTACATTCTTTTATAAACAAAGTTGTTTTCAATTTTGTAAGCTTTAATACAAACTACCTTGATCAACATTAATAAACATACATCAAGGAATGCATCTTTATGTTTTCATATCATTTTGCCAACTATTTACAAAAACCTAAATACACATCTTTTGATACTCTGTGTCTCTTGTATCAAGTGTATCTAATATAGATGTGTTGCCTTAGCAACAGTGAAGACAGTTTATAGAAGCTACCAAACTTAAAATCTCTTCTTAAGTGGCATGTTTATAAACACCTTTGGCCTGATCAACTGCCAAAATGTCTAACTGCAAGTATTACAGTTGCTCTCTAAAGAAATATAACTTTCTTCCTTTCTCCTCCCTTCCTCCCACAAACACTATTTATACAAGTAAAAAGCAAATAGCTCTTGCTTATAGCCAAACATTTATGTACTTAAAAGTATGAAGCAAAATTTTTTGGTAGGTACCTAGCTATAAAAACTGAGACCAGACTACTGTTCAGAGAGGAGGAGGAGGAGAAGAAGAAGGAGGAGGAGGAGGAAGAGAAGAAGAAGAAGAAGAAGAAGAAGAAGAAGAAGAAGAAGAAGAAGAAGAAGAAGAAGAAACCAAAAAAAACAAAGCAAAAACAAGATACTGCAATCTGAATTTAAAAATTTGGTTTTAGTATTTGTTAGTTTGTTAAATCTTTTAAACACCAGTGTTCTTATTGCATGACCTCAACAATATATAGTAGAAAGTGGAGGAGAGAAGTAACATAACATCAATATAGAACACTGTAGCTGAAGAGGAGCTGGTGAAAGGAGTTGGGTTATTTTGACAGATAAAATAACACATTAATAAATTCATGACTCCTTTCCTTAATGAAGATGAAATAAAGACAGTTCAAGTTCTTTAAGGTTGTTTTATAGATAGATAATTTAAATAGATTTAATCAATATTTGATGAGATGCTAGAGAGTATAACTGTCAAACTAGACAAAAGTATTTGTCCCATTAAAGTAGCATTCTTTAAATAAAGTTATTTTCATAATCATTGAAATCAGGGTAAACTATGCACCAAAATTAAAAAGACTCACATTGCATTATCAGATTCAGCATACAAAATACAAGTGACAGAGTGAATGATTCTGACCAAAAGACAGATACCCTCATTTAATTGCTTGATACAAAGTAGATTATAAAATGCATGTATCACAAGTTTGGTACTTGCTAAATGATAGTGAAACCAGAAGGTGCAAGGGTATGATTAGCTGGTTTGTACAATATCTACTCAAGTGGTAATCTAATTGGGACAGGACTAAAATAATCAACGGTACCTTGAAGAAATAGACTGTAAGAGTGAAAACTGTGTGGACTTGGAGATGTAAAGCGAAAACTGTGTGGATTTGGAGATGTGAAGCGAAAACTGTGTGGATTTGGAGATGAATAAAAAAAAGTATCATTAAAATATAGCTTATTCTGATAGGGATAGATATAAAGTAAATGACTTAGAATGATTAAGTGGGCTAATATGAAAGAAATATAGACAGAAAATACAAAGCTGTTTTGTTAAACTAACATACTAGAAATATAAATATTTGTGAAACCAATAAAAAATAAAAATGGCCAAGTTTATGAGAAGTCATAATACCCCACCACCAACCAAAAAAAAAAAAAAAGAAAGAAAGAAAAAGAAACAACTACAATTAAAAAGGGTTTAAGCATAACATTGAGCTCAAGTTTAGTTGAGAATGTTAAACATAATGAAAGTTGCGTGGATTGTATTTAAGAAAACTTTGGTGAGAATTAGCTACAGAAAAAAGAACCAAATTAATATATTTGAAGATGGGCTTTCACAAATTTGAATTAACTAATCAAATATTTTACAGTCATATCCTACAAATTCAGTCTGCTTTCCAACTGTAATAAACAGAAAGGAAACAGTGCCCACACAATGTCAGTCAGAGAATTTGAACTTATGACTAATTCCACATTTGTAATCCAACACTTTAACCACTTAGCATGCATACATTTGAAACCGATATAGAAAACATCTATCTATTTGAAGTTAAAAACTTCATCATGATACCATGATGTCAGCAGCAGTTAATGATAGAATACATGCAGAGGTGGGATACAGACAGTGTAATTGAATAACCTTTTTGATTACTTTTTATCAGCATAGAAGCATTGAAAGAATTAGCTTCAAAATCAGGTTATCAGTGGTGATTCTTATTCACATTTCTAAATATACACAAATAATTATAATGATTATCAAATTAACTAACAGCTGCTTAATTTTTACAGTAGTAAGAATTACTGGTGGTTAGAGAGCAATGTACTTTATTAAAGTATGCACTTGTACAGAGTAAAATGGTTAATGTGAAATACACTTAGCATGTGAGACAATAACTTTTTCCTCAGAAGTTTGAATGTTCACCTTGAACAAGTAGTAATATACATTAAACTTTCATTCAAAATCGGGTTATGATAATGACAGCATGCAGGATATGAGATGAGTGTGACAGAGGAGAATCTTCTGAGCATGATTAAAATTATGAGTAATCAAACTTTCAATGAGATAATGGCAGACATAATAATACTACAAAGAAGAAATCTTCCAACAAACCAACACTAGTAGCATTGAATCCATACTATACAAATATGAATTAATAGGATCCTATGGAGATGACTAGAGTCTTCTCTCTAAGAGCTTGTTTGGCCAGCTACACCAAAGTCAAAACCTGGCCAGAGAACCAGTGGAGTAGTTCAAAGACTAGCTAAAAATCACTTTGATGAAGAGTAACATAGATTCTTCCAGAATGAAAGACATTGTTAATTACAGCTTATTTTGGTGGCCTCACTGTTTGACGGATACTGAAGCTATAAAGGAGGTATGCACTTACCACTACAAAGAGAAACAAGAAAAGAGGCATGCAGTAATATTTGGCCTTTCTAACCAAATGTGTACATGCCTCATGTGCAGCTAAACCTGCAACATATAGTTACCAAATGACCACAAATGAAGTAGATTTGATAGATAATCATAAGCAAGTAAGCAGGTGTGTGTGTGTGTGTGTGTGTGTGTGTATATATGATAGATCACCTGTTAAATTTGATGAGTGGCTACACTCATGCTAGACTAGTACAAGTTTTTCTTTTGTTTTCTATAGTGGAAAAGAGCTGCATGCACACCAAATTCACATTCTCATTCTTAAACCATATGCCTAGTTGCAAGATAAAGCCAAAACAACTGAGCTTGTACCAGAATACAAGAGACACCCAGAATAGCTCAAAGGATCTCCAGACTTCACAGTACTATTCAACTTGGTGTGTCCAGGATACAAAATGTTATTCTACGTTTTCCATTGTTGTCACCCATACATGTTATGTTCAGTGACTTATTGCTGCCAATTTTGAGGCAGTGGAGATGATGGGTACTTATTTCTTCTATACGTCATTTGAATGAAATATGAACATGTTACTAACTACACACGTACACACACTTAAAATGCATGTGTACACGTTATTGGATGGTCATTGACTCACCCAAGTTTATCCTCTAGAACAGTGGTTCCTAAACTTTTTGGGGCTGCTGCCCCCTTGACACCCAGGCTACATTCCTAGTGCCCCCAGCCCAAGTAACCATCACAAACATAGACCTCTTTCTGATGCAAGTCCAAAGCAACAGTATTTCACAAATAAAACAACCTAACGCACCCATTATTTTGTTTTACATGAATCATTACCACATTATTGCCCCACATTTTACATGAATTGCTACCTATTATTGTCCCACTTTTCTTCAACACCCCCTTGGAACTTCCCACTGCCCTCAGGAGGGCAATACTGCCTACTTTGAGAACCACTGCTCTACAGAGTCCCAAATCATTCTTCACCAAGCAAGTTTGGTAAGGTTACCAGTTAGTGACTGATGAACCAACTGTGCAACAAGTTATACTATTGATGTGTGTGTTACACACTTTATAAGGTGGTTTGTTAGGAGGGCTATCTAGCCATGAAACCATGTTAAAGAAATGAAACATACAAGGGGGATGTAGTAGTCTGACCAATCTAGAAGGGCAGGAACTGTGAATAAGAACTGACTTGGACTGCAACAATCTATCCAATGAGTTTACAGCAGATGTAAAATGATGATGATGATGATCTCACACACACACACACACACACACACACATACACATTATCAACAATACTACAAAAGCAGGAACTGAAGACAGCAAGATGTGCAACTTACCTACACAAGAACAGCATTCTGCATAAAGGCGAGATAAGCAGATCTGACAGTCATTACAACAGGTGCAATTCTTTTTGTCTGTCATATCGCATTCACAACATTTGATTAGTTGACATTTACTTACTCGACTTGCACAGATGGCATCATTGCAGGCTGCTGCAAGCGTAACAAGATAAAGTGCAGCTGCAAATCCCAGCAACAGGCGCTGGAGTAATCTATCCATGTTTTTTAATTTATTTGGCTGAAAAAATAAAAAACGAAAAACATACAGAATAATTTTTTATAAAAAGCATAAATTCAGAAGTTTTCAGTAATAAAAAGTTTTTTTGTTCTTCTCTTTCTCAGAATCATAGGAAGAGAAAAATATTAATTAGTGAAGATATTTATCAACACAATAGTTACAAATAGTTTGGAGAAGTCCAATTAATAATTACATCCCATTATTATATGATAGGTTGCAGTAGTGGTGGTTGTTTAAACCAAAGTTAACCCTGATCAAGCAGATCAATGATCAAAGACTTTCCCACTGTGACTAACCTGTATGTTATTCCAAAATAGTATTAAACTAAGAGTATATTATCCTATGTGTTTTTCCCCTTTAATCATGGATGTGATTTGAGCCTCTATGTAATCAGCAAGCTATAGCTCTCAGGCCAATCAGCCAAAATGATCCCCTCCACAGTTATTATTATTAATCTTCATTAATTAATCTTAAAATACAAGAATTCAATAAATTATGGTGGCTTGTGATCCCTTCATAGATGTAAGTGAAAAATGGCAGCTGAATTCTGATGTAGATGATCCCCTTTGATTCAATTACATGACAGGTTGAGAGAGATACCTCATCTCATTTGTAATGTTTATTCATATTGGTTTCAAATTTTGGCACAAGGCCAGCAATTGTGGGGGAGGGGGAAAATCAATTACATTGACCCCAGTGTTCAACTAGTACTTATTTTATTAACACCCCCACAAGGATATGTTTAATCATATTAAATAAAATGAAAACCTTCCACCTTCTGTTTTAATAGTATGACCCTGAGGGGAAGTTAATGTAATTAAGAAATACTTCTATATCAAATCTAGAGGAGTTTGTCGCAGCAGATAAAAACATTAAAACTGTAAGTTAGGACTAAAGTCACAGAAAAACAAAACCAAACTATTCTAGCCTAAATATTAGCACATTGTGCCTATCAAAATACAAAACTGATTGGAAAATATATTGATAAAAGCTCAGATAAATACAAAATATGAAATTTGAAATTAATACACCAACCAATACTTCTACTTAAGACTAAAACATTTACATACTACCACATTTGTGAGCTTATGTGAAAGTGAATGTCTGGATGTGTTTATTCTAGTAACAATGTGTAAGTGTGAGTAGAAGCATGGTAACTCAATGGCAGAGAATAAGAATTGACAGTTTACGTGGGACTGGCTTGAGCCTGGTCAGATATACTGTTATAGGAGATGGGGTTTCAGAATTTTACAAATATATATCAGAATGGACTATCGATGGAGCTGCTATATGGATGCACAAATGATTAGAGATAACAGCTATGTTTCCTTCAAATCACATCCTAGTGTCTTAAAAAAAGGAATACATTTAAAACAAGATTGTCGTGTTTGGAGTGCCTTTGATAATAAGTCTGTTTAATTATAACTGACTTGGGCTGAACAAGAACCACCACCACCACCACCACCACCACAATTAAGTATAATAGAAAAGTCACTGAAAATTTCAGGGATCCAAATCTGGTTTAAGAAGTTTGCTTTGCTAACATGCAATTTTAGGTTTGGTTCAACAGCGTAGCATCTTGGACAAAGGGCTTCCATTATAGCCTTGGTAGCCCAATCCTTCAGAATGAAATGTGTTAAAACAAAAACTATAAGAAGCATGTTTGGTGTGTGTATATGAGGCATATGTATTTGTGTGCATCTGTGATAATATTTATGTTATGTTATGAAGTTTGACAAACAAAACAATGAAATAAGTACCAGAAGTTAAATAAAAAAAAAGATAAGTACTAAGTTTGATATGATTAACTAAACATAAAGGCAATGCCCCAACAGAGCCACAGTCCAAAGACTGAAACAGCAGAAGATTAACAATGCGACTACATTTAGTGCATAAGTTACTATACATTTGAAAATATATATAAATATATATAAAAAATATATATAAATATATATAAACATTACAGATATGTATTTAAAGAAAATTAATGATGTACACAACAAGTGGTGCCTTTACCATTCCAGCATGCATAAAAGTAGACTATTTATGAAAATTTCCCCCTTCATTTGTTAAACAATGGATTAGATAAGAAATAATTGAAACTTTTCCATTGATAAACATTAGACTGGTTTAAATAGTTATTTCTGTAATACAATAATATATTGTATTGGAAGTTTTAGCAAAAGAATTACACATTAAAAATGATAGAGAAAAGCATGCAGAATAAAGAAACAAACAAAAAGAAAAAAACTATATTCCTGTACAGAGATAGATAGACAGATAGATGCATGGAGAGAAAGACAGAGTAAAATAGAGACTGAGGAAGTGGGAATAAAAATAAAAATAAAACGGGGTGGGGGAAAGAAGACTGGCCAAAACAAAGTAATACATCCATTGTGAAAAAAATACATATTTTATGAACGCATACACTCACATAACCCTTTTACTATTTGTTAATTTTTTTTTTTTTTTTGTAATTAAAGAAGAGTGAATGTTTGAAAAAAGGGTAAGAAAGATTACAAAAAACATACTTTGACTTGGTGAAGTAGGTGGCTTCTCTAGAAAGAAATGAAGAGAATCTTAGGAGCAACAATAATAGCAGTGAAAGCAGCAGCCAAAAAACACAAGATACTGAAGCAGAGCAGTTGTGTTAAGGCTGTACATTCAACTCTCACTGCATTTCTTTGGTACCTCAATAGCTCACAACTAGCAGTAGGTGATTTAATTAGTAGCTTGTAGTTGTCCTAATGGCTATTGGTTGATTGGTCAGTGAGAAAAGAGAAACAGAGAGGGAGGGGGAAAGGGAGAGAAAGAAAGAGAAACAGAGAGGGTGGCAAAAAGGGAGAGAGAGAAAGAGAAACAGAGAGGGAGGGAGAAACAGAGGGAGAGAGAGAGAAGTGAAAAGAATATATAATACAAAATAGGAAGTCATTTTAATAACAGCTTAGACAGGAATAGAAGAATATATGAAAGGGATTTGTGAAGAAGAAGAGAAAAATAAACTGAAGAAATATTAAGTATAGATATAAAGTTTGAGGGTGGGAAGTGGAGAGAGAGAGAGAGAGAGAGAGAGAGAGAGAGAGAGAGA
>NC_068984.1:89129558-89131865 GCF_001194135.2 Octopus bimaculoides | reverse complement strand
AGAGAGAGAGAGAGAGAGAGAGAGAGAGAGAAAGAGAGAGAGAGAAAACAGAGGAAACTAATGGGGGTGGAAAAAAGAATATAAAAAGAAAAATGAGTGATCACTGATACAGAAAGGAAGCAATTATATATATGTATATAAAATTCTATAAAGCTTTTACTGCTTTCAGTTATTCACCTGTGGCCATGCTGGGGCATCATCGCCTCCAGGTATTTTATTTGAATACAACATACATCAAACCCCAAATTCAGTTTGTCAAGCTCAAAAATGTGGAAAAAGTAGAAATGGATGGAAGTTGAAGACAGGCTTAACTAAATACCAGCAGATATTTACTCTGCTTATTTATTGATGATGCTATTTTACTTATCATTTTATGTGTGTTTGTGTATAAATCATCATCATTTAATTGCTGTATTCCATTCTAGCACGGGCTGCATGGTTCCTTAGGATCAAGCTAGCTTGAGGACTATGTTGGTCTCCAGTGTCTGCATTGGCAAGGTTTCTATGGTTGGATGCCCTTTATGGTGCCAACCACTTTACAGGGTATACTGGGTGCTTTTCTCATGGCACCAGCACTAGAGAGGGGTGTGGGATTACCAAATGACTCACAAGACAAGATCTCTTGACAAAGTGGGGATGCAGAAATGAGTGAGGTGGCTTTGTGCAAGGTGAAGAGAACTAAAGTAGGAAAGAAGGACAAGAACAGGTATCTTGCTGGGTACACTAACAGAAAAAGGAGACAAGATGGTGGAGATGAGGTGTCAGGGAGTACTCTCAAGGCATAAGAAAGTGGGAAAGAGGGAATAGAGGCAGAGAATTGAGGATGGCTGGGTGGGTAGGTAGGGGAATGAAGTGAAGTGTGGTGGAGAAACAGATGTACACAGAGGTAGATAAGGTGAGTTACATAAAGGGGGTGTCAATGGCAGAGATGAGAGAGAGCATTCAGTAGACGTATAATGGTAAGGGATGATATTGGGAGTGTGAGATGGGTGACAAGGACAGCAGTTTGAAGACAAAGGATTCTTGATAGTACAAAAAGGAAGATGTGCAGTTCTGCTCTCATATTATTACAGCAGCTGAGAAATAGTGCTGGAGTCAGAGGAAGAATGGAGGGTTTTATTACAAAACTGAGTTGCTAGGAAAGTTTAACAGGTACAAAATAAGTATTGGGGAAGGGGGTACAGACATTGCCAATATGCTTTTGGGACCTCATTCTTGCTGAGATGAATAGGTCTTCACAAGTATGGCAAATTGCCATTCATCTCAGTCCTTTCTCATCTCCTCCTAGAGGTTCAACAACATATTTCATGTTGTTTACGTTTTGTGACATCTTGTACCCAAATATGCATATATATATATATGTACATATCTCATTTATATATTGTGTATATATATATACTTCGTCCCGTCTTTTTCAGTTCGTGCCTCACTGCGTTCATATACACATTATTTTTCACGTCTGGCCGCACAGCCTTTTCTGTTTGTTTTCCTGTCTTGTTTTTTGTCCGCCACTACATTCCTCCATGGCACAGGTTTAATTTGTGTATACAAATTAAATTTGCGGTCCATGGGAAGAGCCGTTTTAACAATGCGTCCTGCCCAACTCTTCGAAACGCCGGTGTTAAAATGGGGGTAGCTGATGAAGGAAAATGTTCTCTATGTGGCTTGTGTGTTTTCTGTACTCTGGTTATTATTATTTTCTTGTCTACGTTTTGTTTGCAATGTCCTGTACCTAGATATGCACCTATATATACAGGTAGACGTAGGTATGCACATACCTGTACGTATATATGCATATACTCATTTGTTATTGTTTTATATATATATATATATATATATATATATATATATATTTAGGAAATTAAAACAGGAAAATACACACACTTTACATAGTTATAATATAATTTTTAATATATCGACCGGTTTCGCTTTCACTATTCATGATATTATGGTTTACTTATTTGAATATGTATTTTGCTAAGAAATTTTTGTCCATGTTGTGTCTGATGATATTTACGAGTGAATGAATTCACAAGTAGAAAAATAAGGAGAGGTAATTAGTTATCGTTATTACTGTTGTTGTGGGGAAAAGAGATAACTGTTCAGCTTTTGGTAAGGGGAAACATGACAAAACAAAAGGTTTCGAAAGACTTGGTTAGTGATGGGATTTCTATACATAAATCTCCTCACTAAACAAGATTTTCAAAACCTTTTTTTGTGCTTATATATACACTTATCTATACATATACATATATAGATATATATATATACACACACACACATATATACATATATATACATATATAC
>NC_068984.1:89128771-89129458 GCF_001194135.2 Octopus bimaculoides | reverse complement strand
ACATTTATTTATATTAAGGGCATTACTATACATAAATGCCTCACGCTTATAGGGACTACTTGGTAAATTCTTTTAAATATTTTATCCTATTTTATTAATTGTGAAATGTAACCAAAATATATATTCAGTGCTGAATTTATTCTGAATAAATACGTGTACCGAGATGCAATTCGAAAAAGCCCGCTTTGTACATAGATATATAATGAACTAGCAGAAATACCCGGCGTTGCCCGGGTTAAAAATAATAATGAAATCTAAAAACGCCGTCTAGACTACGCATCATCTTTATATATAGAGATGTATATACACACACGCACCCAAACACACGTATATATATGTATATCAATAGGCCCAGGTAGAGCCCAGGAAGACCTGGGCTGAGGTGGTGAGGCAAGACCTTCGTACATTGGGCCTCACCGAGGCGATGACTACGGACCGAGACCTTTGGAAAAGTGCTGTGCGTGAGAAGACCCGGCAAGCCAAGTAAGATCGTTGCCAGTGTCCCTGGACTGGTTCTTGTGCGGGTGGCACATGAGATGCACCATTTTGAGCGTGGCCGTTGCCAGTACCGCCTGACTGGCTCCTGTAGGATTTTCGAGCGAGATCGTTGCCAGTGCCCCTGGACTGGCTTGTGCGGGTGGCACATAAAAGACACCATTTCGAGCGTGGCCGTTTTCGTGCGGGTGA
>NC_068984.1:89124296-89127599 GCF_001194135.2 Octopus bimaculoides | reverse complement strand
ATTTGACATGAGTGTTTTAGTTTCACTTTTGACACGTAATACTTAAATAGTGGAGGAGATATTATGTTGCCGTGTGCTCGAACTCTGCAAGAAGTTAATAATTTTTTTTGACTAAAACACAACTGGAACCCTAAGTAAGGCATGTGTAAAATTTGAATGAAATTGGTTGCGTAGTTCTCGAGTTTTAGGGATTCACACAGACAGACAGACAGACAGACAGACACACATTCTCATTTTTATATATATAGATGAACAACTCTATTTACTAGGCAGTATACATTTGGTGTTCCTCTGGTATGTTGATTTTTTGTTAATTTTTTTTGTGTCTTGATTATGCCTGCACTCACGATTAAAAAGTGCATTTTGTGCACTAATTTTGAAATTATATGATCTGCGGCAGAATCTGTTTTTAAGTTGCTCACTTCAGAGAGTTGCATTTTAATCCAAATTTACAGGTAAAAACTCAATTAAATTCAATTTATTAAAAATTAAAATTAAATAAGTTTCACAGTATAAAATATAAATATATAATGTTAGGGAAAAGAACCAAGGTTCATGAATTCATCGATGAAAATCCACTGTCACATATAGAAAAATTAATGATATTTACTTTGTATTATATTATACTTATTTATTGTGCTTTTACTTATTAATTTTTTTTATATGTGACAGTGGATTTTCATCGGTGAGTTCATGAACCTTGGTTCTTTTCCCTAAAATTATATATATATATATATATATATATATACATGTACCTAACCTCCAAAAAGGTACAAAATGTTGCACAAGCAGTCAGCTGTGAGTGCTCTGCATCTTACATCAGAAAGAGCAGGAAGCTAATGAAAGTGGTTACATAACGCTTGTTCTTTTGTCATCTATTAAATGATATTATGCTCTCTACTCTTCTGATGCCTTACTCTAAAGCATAAGTAGAATAAGCATATAGAGGTAAGAATGTATGGGTGTGTCTACACATATACAGACTGAAACACACACACACACACATATATATATATATATACGCACATAGAGAACTACACAAATCTAACATGTTTGTACATTTGCTGCATAGTTTACATACACATTTTGTTACTTAGTATCCTGGGTATCATGTTGATAGGCCTCTGGTATAGAATAAAATGTTAAACACATTGTTTGCTGATTTGCAGCTCTAATTCTCTGGAGCCACTTACTAAATATAATGAATATACAAGTAAATTAGCTACTTGTATCTCTGGGGCTGGTCAAGTGATGCAGACAATTTTGTGAAAACCCAAACAGAGGTTGAAAATTGATAATAGCTCTTCATTATTTATTACAAGCTATGGAGAAATAGGTATTCGAAATAGTGAAGATATTTTCAATAAATAGCAAGGAGTAATATTTCTTGGATTTGGATGATTGATAGATGCATTAGTTACATTTTCTAATACAACTGTCATTCCATCAGTCTTTTACAGAATTTATATATCATCTTTTTTGTGTTTCTGTTGCGATGAATTTAAACCAGTAATAGCTTTCTGATTCACATAACATGAAATGTTCCAAATGATTTGGATAAACAAAACTTTTAAATTAATAAAGTATCACAATTATGTAATTATACATCTAATGATGTTTAATGTTAATGAAACAGCTGTTGAACACAAAATATGAACAATACTTGAAATTTATATTTTTCTGTTTATTTTATAAATATATTGTCCATAAAGTTTGTCTTAGCTGATTATGCATATACATACAAGTCATTTTCACTTGAATTTACTGCAATGTAATAAACTGTTGGAGCTTAAAGACCAGTTATTAATTGAGCTCTTAATTGGGGTGGATTTATTTTTTGTTTATAATTCTCTCTCTCTCTCTCTACACACATTTGTAGTCTCAGTGCAACATTTGCTACATGAGTGAAATTCGGGAGAGCAAAACTATTAAACTCAAAGTGTTTGTGTATGTACATGTGTGTTCTTTTACATTTTCACTGTGCAAGTAAAATTGGTGTCAGTGTTTATGTGCTTTGTAAACAATGTCTTGACATTTGGTGGTTTTTGCTGCTGCGTCTAGAGGAATAAAACTATCTAACCTGAAGAAATAAGAGAGGGTTAGTAACAGAAAGGGCATTTTACTGCCTCAAGAACTCCTGTCCAACTTATGCCAGCATAAAAAAAAAAACAGATATGAAAATAAAGTCAGTAGGTGGGATTTGCTGAACACATACACACCCACATGTGCATGTTGGTGTATGGGACAGAATCTGAACCTCAGATAACTTCCTCCAAAACTAATGGTTGTTCTAAAGCTTTCCAGTTGCTTTCCAGATTTCCAGTGTCGATGATGTTTGATTACATCTTGCCAGCCGGTATTCCACTCTGCTACTTCTGTTTACTACTGTTGTTTACCTGCATTTTTTTTTATATCATTGCTACATTCTAAGTTCTTCACAAAATTACTGCTGTGATTTTTGTGAGATTTAGGTGAGATTTAGTGTGAGATTTAGTGATGTGTAAAAGACTGACAAGTGAATAGGAGAGAAATTTCAATGTTAGTGATGATGAGTAGAATCTGCATGGCTCCGGTTATGGCCACTCACGTGACTTTGAAGGAGAATATGACTTGGATTAAGGTGATAGTGAACCAGACAATGATGGCAAAAGAAGAGAGTAAGGGGTATGGTGATGCTCTTAGTGTTTATCATTAGATTTGTAATAATGATGTTTTTTCTGATGATAATTTCAACCCCACTGAAGACCTAGGACTTAAAAATAACCTGGATAACGCTACTGCAGAGTCAGATAATCCTGTGGGATGGCTTGTGAATGAACTGCATCAGCTGTTCATCGATGAAACCAACAATCAAGCTGCACATGTCAGAGACACTAGTGTTTGTGGTAGAAAGTAAACAGTTTATTGGCTACTGATTGCAGTGGTAATGCCAACACAAAACAAGATATGAATAATGTCGGTAATAGACAAATAAACTTCTCACCATCACACCAGGCTTCATCATCATCATCATCATCATCATCGTTTAACGTCCGCTTTCCATGCTAGCATGGGTTGGACGATTTGACTGAGGACTGGTGAAACCGGATGGCAACACCAGGCTCCAGTCTTATTTGGCAGAGTTTCTACAGCTGGATGCCCTTCCTAACGCCAACCACTCAGAGAGTGTAGTGGGTGCTTTTATGTGTCACCCGCACGAAAACGGCCACGCTCGAAATGGTGTCTTTTATGTGCCACCTGCACAAGCCAGTCCAGGGGCACTGGCAACAATCTCGCTCGAAAATCCTACAGGAGCCAGTCAGG
>NC_068984.1:89103247-89122848 GCF_001194135.2 Octopus bimaculoides | reverse complement strand
TTTATCCTTAGCTAGGTATTTCTCCTGCAACTGTCTCACTAGAAATAAGGCATCAGTAGTGCTTTTACCTGGCACGAACCCAAACTGCATCTCATCTAAATTGATTCGCTCCCTAATTAGTTGGGCTATGACCCTCTCTGTAACTTTCATAACCTGATCTAACAGCTTGATGCCTCTGTAATTATTTGTATCTAAAGCGTCCCCTTTACCTTTGTAGCAGTTGACTATGATGCTGCTACACCAGTCATTGGGTATGACTCCTTCGTGTATCACCTGGTTCGTAATACGGGTGACTAGGCTATAGCCAACACTGCCAGATATTTTGAGCATCTCTGCAGTGATTCCTGACTTCAATAAAATATATTGTATTGAGATCGATTTCCACCTGACATCACCTACATTATGTGAATGAAGATGACCTGCTTTGATAAGAGACAAAATCCACAAAGCAAGGTCTGTGTTCATATAAATTTTGATAAAATTTAAGCATTAATAAAGACCAGAACAGAATCTGTCATGAAGAATGCTCGGTCAAAGACAAACCCATTTAATGAGACGTAAAATCACATCCTGTTTGTGATAGTGAGAATAAGTAGCTGAAATACACACTGGTAGAGTAGACAACACAAATGAAGTGAATAACCTTGGAGCAACTGTGAAGCTTGTCTGTCAGAATTATCTGGTAATGAGCTGGTCTAGTATTTGGACAGGTACTGTAGCATTGGTTATTCTGACATACAAATCAACAGCTAATTTTCCCAAGGATATAATTAGAATCTAGGCTCAAATAATCAGAACAGAGTCTATAACAGTGAACAAGGAGTATATTGTCAATCTGATGTAGAGAGACATTCAACTGATACATTTTATCACCTGTATGATACAAGAGTGTACCAGTTCCTTGCTCTAAGCTGTTACTGCATACATTATGTACATGGGGGAAAGGAAAAAATGATCAGATAACTCCATTGTGTGAAAGAAGATGTCATTCCAAGAGGCCTTGCAGGTTGATGGCTAAGTTCTTTATGAAAGCCACATGCAACTCCTATGTTCTTTGCTTGAACAAATCCTATGTAGAGGATGGCAGGAGGACACTCACATTTCTGAAGTATGTTGAGAATATGTTTAAAAGTTTCACTGGGGTTTTTAGGCATTGACAGCTCACACAACCTCAACCATCTCAAAGATGTTGGTTTGCAATTAGTAGAGAAGTAACCTCATGCCTGCTCAGAGAAACATGGAAAAGTACTGTCTCAGAGACCAGATGCACAATACAAGAACCCTCCTTAGTAAAAAAAAAAAACCTGCATTGATGTCCTCATTGCAAGAAATTCTGGTGTACTGGCAAAGGAAATAACAAATTCTGGAAAATTTGGTACACAAAGAATGAGTATTGGATGTAAATGACAAGAGGAGACAAAGTGAGTAAGGTTAGAAATGTCTCTCAATATAAGACATAGGTTATTATAGGGAGGGGTCTTTTTCTGTATGGACACCAAATACTAGGGATTACATAACGGGCAGGGGATCAGAGTTCAAAGGGCTAAATATCAAGTATAAAATCTCAACTTTAACATCCCATGGCTTAGAGTTTGCATCAATTGCAATGAACAACATCAAAACACTTGCAATTCTGCTATGGTCTTATTAATTAGTATTTTCTACTGAATCCTATAGATACATTTGGGGAGCTGGATTAATAGGAAGGTTATCAAAAATGGTTGTATGGTTAATAAATTCAATTCCTGATTACATGGTTTTAGGTTCAGCCCCACTGAGCATCACCTTAGGCAAGTGTCTTCATAAACTCAGACTGACCAAAGCCTTGTGAATGGACTTAATAGATGGAAAGCAAATGAAACCTGTCATGTGTGTGTGTGCATGCAAGCATATATGTGCATGTATCCACATGTACATGTGTATGTTTAGATAAGCACCCATTTCTACAAAAGTCACAACCTATAAGTAGTGATGATGTAATTTCTATCAATAAATTGGTTACTTGCTTTGCACCTTCAAAACTGTGTGGAATGAGATCTTTTACTTCAAAAACAGGTAAGGGTTAGCAACAGGAAGAACACCCAGTTGTATAACACTACTTGAATAACATATCTGGCAAACCCATGCTAGGATGGAAAAATGGATAATACATACATACATAAAATGCCTCTCTAATAAATGTCTTCTGTAAAAATGCCACCTATAGCACTCAAATATGAATAAAACATTGCTACTGATATAATCAAATGAATAACTCTACTGAAGAATGCATAAGACCAAGAGTGATATAATCAATTTGAACCCATGATTATCTTATAAGCATTTCTAATACATTACTGTATATTATACTGTAATATACAAGCAAATCAGTAAATACATTTCAAGTAAATGGTAAAACTATGTTAGTTCCTGTAAAACATCCACCACCTAAGAAATGTCACTAGTAGTTATACTACACAAGCTGGCCAAATTTCATGCAAATTATAATAGATAATTGAAAGTGTTTTGCCATTATTTGAAATGAACCACTTAAATTTAATTAAGCAAAACTGAGTGACTGAATAGTGTGTTTAACACCAGTATTCCACTGGTCACTGGCCTAACAGTTAACAAACTATTGGGGCAATAAACTCTCAGAGACAGGTGCCAGACTCCAATATCTATATGTAGCTTTGACTATTATCCTTATTACTGAGTAAAAAGCTTTATAACCTTGATAAGCTTTGCATAACCATAGATTAAAAGTGTTACATGTGTGTGTGTGTGCGTGTGTGTATTTGTCAATCAGATTGCAACATTGATTTGTCACTTTTATTGTTGTATTTTACAAGTGTTTTCATGTTTTATAACAATCTTCATGTGATTGTTTATGTAGTGGCATTAACATACTGCTTATGCATTTCACTATTGGCAACCGGAGTAAAATGACTGATTTTTTCCCCACCTTTAAATACTTTCTGATAGTCTCCATCAGACTGAGGCTAACAAAAGCTATTTTAACCAATCAGCTTGTGCCTTCGATGTCACAGTTTTAGCAATTTAGTAACATAGTTACCATTAACAGAGCTTGTTTATAGAAACATTTTAACCAATCAGTCACTGATGGTGGATTCAGCTACAATCAGATGCTGAGAAATGCCTGATACAACAAACAGTAGTCCTATCTCAAATACATTTAAATGAAATTAACATTCAAATTAATATTAGTACTGTTTTTTAATAAAATTAAATTCAAATCTATATTATCATTTATATTATTGTTTGTTCAGAATGGGCTAAAATGTCAATACAATTCTTTTCACTTACTCTTCTTTTAACTTCTGTAAAATGGAAATATTAAAAACATTTTTTATTGTATGTTTCTAAATGATTGCTTAATGGAATCTGAAGAATGTTAGTGTCTCTAATTTGTGGTTGGTGTATTCTCATGCATTCCGCTAATGAGTTGCCTGTTTGGTCAATACATATTTCTTCACAATTCAGACATTTGGTGCAAGTGAAAAGATTTCTGCTGTTACAGATCATATTTGCATTTGGGAATATTCTTTTTTTGTGTTGATATACTGACTAGTATGTATGAATTGACATGTACCTGATAAATGTCATTGCATTTGTATACCATAAATATTTTATTATTGTTGTTTAGGGCAATCTTTGCATTAGTAAACAACATTCAAGTTTTTCAGTTGCCTTTTATTTTGAACAAGTGTTTGATGAATAATTAAATCTTTGAGCTTGTTACTTTGTGATGACAGGCAAGTTTGATTTGGAGACATTGAAAATATTTTAATGACATGGATTGTGTGTTACTGTTAAAAGGTATGATAAGGCTGAGTGTTCCTTTTTCATGAATTGCTCTAAATTGTTCTATAAGTAGTTGTTTTGCATTTTGCATACCATTTTCTAAAATTTTTGTTTGAATAGAAATCACTTGAGTTCTGTGAGACATTTGTCCCTGGTAACTATATCCTCAATGACAGCATAAATTTTCCTGGCTAAACAATATGGCATATTGCTAAATGGCATGATTTTAAAGTTAGATTTGGATGTATATCTCTGTCTTGACAATTGTGATGTTGGTATAATTATTTTTAATTAACATTATATTGAAAAATGAAAATTCTCCATTGCTCATCACATTGGTGAACTTCTGAGTTGGATATAAACTGTTTAGAAAGATATTGGATTCTTCTAACATATCTACAGAGTTTGTCCAAATTAGGAAATAATTATCAAGATGCCTTTTCCCTGCACTCCCTATATATCTGGCATGCCTGTGAGGTCACTGACATAAACCATCACACTGCAACAGAAACTGGACCTTGTGGTAGTTTACAGGGTATATATAGAGCATTTTATTATAGCATTAGCACAAGAGAAGTTGTCTTGGCCTTGCTAAGTCATAAAAATTCATACTACCTTATGTTGTCTCTGTTCATTCACCAGGAGAGGTTCTACTCCTCACCCATAAGTGGAAGAGTAAGTAAAAAATGAAAGAGAATCAGAGCAAAAAAGTGACAAGGAAGAGAGTAATGAAATAGAGAAAGAGTGATTGCTATATGATGGTTATTGGTATGGAGTTTCCACAGAAATAGTAAGAGTGATATAATGGGAAAATGTGTGTGACACATCCATGAAGTATCTCATTGACTTTGAGTGAGACTAGCATGTAACTTACTTCACTAGATAATAAAAGCATCTCAGCATCTAATGCTGATGCTCCTGCAGTAATCCTTTAACTGCACCTGCAATCATACTGTTGGTTGATCCCTCTTTTGAGTGTACTTGATATAAATTCTCTTAATCTTATGCAATCAACAACCTCTTGTAATAGTACTTCCATACCTTTTATTTTTCAGTATCATTAAGGGCACACATGCCATTATCATTTTACACACACTTCTCAGAACATATCTAGATTCTCTCTAGTACATTGCCATGTAATATAAAATATCTCGAGTATCTGGTCTTCACATTGCACAGCATGTGTAAACCTTCTTCCTTTCTGCTCTTCCTACAACTAACTATATCTAGCTTCTCTTCTAGCTATCTGATGCTGTCCTCTTATACCAATGTTTACCCAGTCTTTTGAGGCCTGACTCTTAGATTTTATGGATCTATTCATATTATTTATTCACAACCATGTCACCTTATGTCTGGTTAGAACCATGAAGCAGCCATAAATCTTGGACCAACTTCAGCACTTTGTTCCATAGAAACTACCATTCATTCTCTTTCTTGGTTGTTGACTGATTTATGCTAAGAGACTTTGAATCATCTTGTATGTGTATGTATGCACATACATATACATATAATCATCATCATTCATTATTTTAATGCCCATTTTTCCATGCTCAAATGAGTTGAAAGGAATTGGTTGAGGTAGAAATTCTATGGCTGGATGCTGTTTGTGTCACCAACCCTCACCTGTTTCTAAGCAAGGTAATATTTCCCCCATTATCAGGCATCTTTCCATTGAAGACTGTAAATGAAGAACACTACCAGTATCATCATGGTGATGCTCATTTTTACTACTGTCAAGTGATCTCAATACACACACATATATGAATGATGTAAGCTACTTTTTCACTGTGCACAGATAAATTGCATGTAGCATCATTACCCAGACTGAAGTGTCTGTCAAATGCCATTTATCTTGAATACAGTTCAGCTGTGATTTCTTTCTATGGTAGATTGCATGGGAATGTAATGAATAATATTTGTTTTCCTAATTTTCTCATGATTGCCATTAACTTTTGATACAATTTCCACATCTATTTTTGCCTCCTGTGAATGACCCATCAATGATTGTTCTTTTGTCAATACTGATTGTATGAGACAGTATGCAATCATAAATATTTTGATCCATTTCAGCTTTGACGTGTTTTCTTAAATGACATATGATCCACTGGACCTGTGCTTCTTCCATGTCAGCTACCCCTCTACACACATACACGTATGTAACCCATTTTCTGGTAACTGATGAACTGGTATCTTTTTTTTAACCTGGACATAGATTACATCAGGACATTTAAAGTTCCTGCGAACATTACTATAATAACATTTTTTGCTATCAAGCCTTCACAACACACATTTATTTACTCAATAGCAACGTATAATGAAGGTAGAAATACTCTCTCTACACTTTACTATAATGATATAAAGATAGTGTTTAGAACCAAATCTAACACCACATGCTAACCTCCCAAGGAGTCTCTCACTGTGAAGTTAACAAATAACTTAATTTTCTTCAGAAAAGTGAGTGACAATGACAGAAAGATGAAATGTGGATTAAGTTGGTGAACATAGTAACCAAATCAAAGTAAAAACGAAATAATGCTAATGATACTTGGCATCAATACAGAGATAATGGTGATGAATTTACAATCATTAATGAATGAGATGAAAAACTATTAGCTAGGAGATGAATTAAGGATATGTAATAACTTATGAATAAAGTAATAAAAGAATAATGTAAAGGAACACAGGCTAACTAATGCATGCAAAAATATAGGCCATTGTTAGCAGAGTGGAAAGATGACCAACTTTATACTTTGGTTCTGAAACCTATGTACCATTTAAGGTGTTGAATAATCCTTTAAAGGTCAAATGTATGAAACCAGAGAAGTCTGTCTGGTTTTGAAAGGAATGAGTGTATAAATAAAACTTTGATTTAAATGTGTGTGAGGTCATGCTGACACAAGCTTTTAATGGTAACTAAACATTAGTATACAATATCCTTAGCTATGCAGCAAGATCCTGAAGGATAGTCGCTGGGATTATGGCAGTTGCATGGTTAAGTTTTGTTTTAGTCACTAAGTTTAGAAGTGTTTATAATAAGTCAAAATTTGGGGCCACTGTATATGAAAGGATGACAATATTGTTACCAGGTGATATTTATGGTTTCATATGAAATACTTCCTTAGGAACCAAGATTTGAGCCAAAGGTTTTTATTGGAGCTGGGAGGTGAGTATTGCTATGTTATAGATTTTATCCTTAAAACTTCTGGCAAAGGCATCATTATAATATTGGGATATATTATGAAAAATTTGTTTATTAGGTAAGTCACTCAGTAACTTCTAAAGATTATTATTATTAACATTAATAAAAATAATCATAAAAATAAAAATAGTAATAACACACACACACACACGTTTCAAGTTCTATTTTCCTGTTTGCATCACCAAACCTATATATATATATATATATATATATATATATATATATATATATATATTTGATGAACTGGTGCAGCAAGCGAATATCAGTATGTGTGTGTAGGTGTACTCAAATATATATATATATATATATATGTACAAATTTGTGCACACCTACACACACATACTGATTAAATATTGAAGTGGAAAAAATGATTTTTATTTTATCTAAACAACTTTTCATAGAAGGTTTATAGATTAATTTAAAGTATATCATAAAAATAGAATTTTGAACTAAAGATTTAATTATAAAACTAACAACTTATAAAATTTCTAACTGGACCAGTTGTGCTATAGATTACTGATAATTATATGATCATTAAGGGCATGATATCTAGTTACAATGTTCTTTAAACATTTGATCACTGTAGCATGTCTTTTTCTTGGCAGACCATATACAGCCAACTAGCTGCTCAATAATAACACATTTGCACTTTGCATTTAATTTTTTTTCCACATCTACATAATGTAGGATGAGTAATTACACAATGTTTGAGTAATGCATTCTGCTAACCTTCATTTATTACTATGTGGCAAGTCGGTTTGCTCATGTTCTTACACATTTGAACAATACTGTATTTGGAAATTTTGGTTGCTGATATCTTCCACATTGTGCAGATGTAATCATATAGTTTCGAAATAGCCAATAACTTTCAAGCAGTCATTTATCATCAACACTGAAAATTCTAAGTTCTGCAAATTGTTGTATTGCATCAGCTGGAAGCTTGAGCTTGAAAAGATTTTATTAGCAAAGCATGTTTGGGATTTTATAACAACACTGTATGAAATAGGGTAAAATATCCCAAAATCTCTGATGTAGGTAGAGAAGTTAATTACAAACATTAAATATAGCAATTTCAAAGTCAAAGATCACTATCTCAGGTGAAATCTAAGCTTTTTGTTTCCTTATAATTCAAAGGATTTCTCTGTAGACTGCATAAAATTTATCATATGCAACACAATAAACCAAAGGAATAGTGTGAAAGCCATTTACCAGATTATGAATGATATATAACTGATAAACAGATGGAGCAACATTAAATGTTTCTTTAGTGAACCAGCTACAATTTTCAGCAAGCAAGTCTAGATTTCTTTGGTATGCAAAACTATAATGACCATTTTCATAATCCTCATTCAATACAAATTCTTCTGGAATCACATTACATGTAGTTTATCTATGAAACCATCAACCTTCAAGATCATGATGCTTTCATTAAATCATTTGCATAAAGGCTATATTGTTTTTGAAGAATACCAGCAGCTAAGCAGCCACTATTGAAAAGCTCAGTGGTATACTTTGAATGATAATTGATGTCTGTTCATCTGAGATAGTAGCTCTTTCTAGCATTCTAGATACTACTTTTTCCACTTCAAAGCATACTGGATATGGTGTGTAATTGTGATTGTGGTCAGTTAGTTGGTTTCTGATTTCATTTCCATTAGTTGACATGTTACATGTATGACACTGTTGACAGTCTTGTCAGTAAGGTATGAAAAGCAATTAAGAATTAGCTTACATTTTCCCCTTCTGTACAATACAAATTCTATTTCAATTATGGGCAAAAATAATCGATATTAAGCAGACTCTAGAAGGTCTAATAAATTTTAAACTGTATTTCATTCAGATGTTTACAAAGTTATATAAAACAACAATAACAAATCACATTACTATTGAGAATATAGACAATATTTATATCCAACTTAATGTGGATGTATTGTTATAGCACTGAATACTGGATTATTTACCTTGAAAAGACCTCTCATAAGGATGTATGATTACTTTTTGGTACTAATACTGCTTCTGTTGTTAATAATCATTTCTTAATAAGTTTGTTTGCTATTTGTGACATCAGAGCCTGAACAGTTACTGAAATTCCATATATTGCTGGCATGGAGATTTGGCTGTATGTGGCTACCAGACGTCTGCCACTAAAGAGGTGGAGCACATCAAAATCATGTGATCTGGCAGTTCTGGAACCGATAGCAGATGATACTTATCTTCTAGCAACATAAATGTGTGCTTTTTATGTACCATGCATCCATATAAGAGGTCCTCTCAAGGTAAATAATACAGTCTTCAGTTCAGTGCTTTAACAATACATCCATGTTAAGTTGGATATATAGATTGTTTTTTGATATTAATGTTGCTTGTGTCACTAATAATTATTTAAATATAACCAAATTTTGTTGTTATATCTATGAACAAACTTTTAGTTTCTAAAATTCAATGTTCAAAGAAGTCCACAGTTTATGACTGGAAAATTTTTTTCAACATAGGTGTAAGTAGCTTGCTTACAAACCACATGGTTCCGGGTTCAGTCCCACTGCATGGCACTTTGGGCAAGTGTCTTCTACTATAGCCTCGGGCTGATCAAAGCCTTGTGAGTGGATTTGGTAGATGGAAACTGAAAGAAGCCCGTCGTATATATGTGTATATATATATATATATGTGTGTGTGTATGTGTGTGTGTGTGTATATGTTTGTGTGTCTGTGTTTGTCCCTCCAACATCGCTTGACAACTGATGCTGGTGTGTATACGTCCCTGTAACTTAGCGGTTCAGCAAAAGAGACCAATAGAATAGGTACCAGGCTTACAAAGAATAAGTCCTGGGGTTGATTTGCTCGACTAAAGGCAGTGCTTCAGTATGGCCACAGTCAAATGACTGAAAAAAGTAGAAGAGTAAAAGAGTAAACATTTTCTGAAAAAAAAAAAAATCCAAAAAATCCAAAAACAGCAGAACATTCATTTACATACTTTTATATGGTTGGACAAGTTTTATTTACGATCCTGACATACAACTATTCCTAGGATAACATTGACTATGCCAGTTCCTTTTGTGAGCCTTCAGCTCAAAGCTGTTTCCTTCTGGCTACCAATCCAGCTAGCTGTTTTTTACAATTTGAATTCAACTTTCACCAGAATATCCATTTCATTTCAGCTAGAAATTCCAATAGTTAATAGTACTGCAGCATGCAGAACATTGACCAAATCAATGGCAACATAACAGAATGGCTCAACAGACTTCAAGAATAAATAAACACAAAGATCAGTACAATTATGGTCAAAATGCCTGATTTATTCAAACACACTTCATTTTTCTATTTTATTAATAATTACTAGTATAGAAATAGTTTATATTTTTGTTTCAGTTTCTCTTTGAAATTAAACATTCCAACTTTTTAACTGTTTAAACATAATTTACCTAGTCTATCACCTATAACTTGCAGACTCACTTGCATTCAACAGACATGTACACAGATGCAGAACTCATTTGCAACTAGCACATATGCCACAGATTCATTTGCATTTTTGCACATATGTATAACCCACTCTGCTTACATCTTGTGCATGGGTTCAGGATATATTTTGGTGTCTTGACCAACTAATTATCATAGTCACTCCATTCTGTTTTTATTAACTAAAGTTTGATTCTCATTAATGGCTGTTTTCCCAGCAATCTAGGAAAAAGCTAATGTAGTGATCTCATGCTGATGTTATTTATGTTCTGCCCTGTATTGCATATTGGTCTATCCTCAGCTAGTTTTTGTAGCACATTGTCCCTTGGTCAGCTCTGCTCTATTTCTGGAGAGACACTAAAAGTAGACCCCCTCACCACCTTCCTTGCCATGACTTCTTATAATACAATGTAGTTGTTTCTGACAGAAAGAAAGTGAGAGAGAGAGAGAGAGAGAGAGAGAGAGAGAGAGAGAGAGAGAAAGAGAGAGGGAGAGAAAAGAACCCTCCCTATTCTCCTGATGTGGTTCCATCTGCCTATCAACTGTCCTCCAACATGAAAAAACACTTGGATAGGAACCAGTATTGCAGAGATGACATTATAGCTGTTGTTGACGGCTTTTAAAGTAACAAGATGAAAGCTTCTTCACTAATGGGATTCAAGCAATACAAGCAATACTAATGGAAGGAGTGTGTGGACTGCAAGGGGGACTATGTTGAAAAATAAACCTAATTTGGTTATATTCTATGAAAGTATCTTGGTCTGCCTATGAACTTTTCAGTTGACCTTCCTCATAGACACAGAGCCTGTTACTACAAACCATTCTGGTGCCACGTTAAAAGCATCCAGTCCACACTGTAACATGGTTGGCATTTGGAAGGGCATCCAGCTGCAAAAATCACACCAAAACTAACCTCACCTGTGCTAGTGCCACATAAAAAACACTGAGTCTACTCTGCAGAGTGGTTGGTGTTAGAGAAAGGCATCCAGCCGTAAAATCCCTGCCAAAATAGTAGCTTAGGGTAGTTTTTCTACCTGGTCAGCTCCTATCAACCATCCAACCCATGCATGCAAGGAAAATGGACATTAAACGATGATGATGATGTACTGCCAGTTATCACTCGCTTTCCTCCTAGCTAGTACCAATAAACATCTGCCATGATTCTTATTGTGCACCATTCATAACTACTACTGGTCATCCTTAATTCTATTCACCATCCACCACACTCACTGTTTATATACATTTGATCATTTCCACCCCATGCTTATATCCACTTCTCATTCTCCCCTCACACTCTTGCAATGTGATTCTCCTGTTTCCATGCTCCCTTCTCTTCACTTTTTAGGCATGTGAGTGAGTGTGTGTAAGCATACTTACAAATGTGTATAATTAAATGCACATATACAATTGTATGTGTGTGCATGTAGATCTCATCTTTATTATCATCATAATCATTTTTACACTCTCTTTTAAGGGTGCATTCTGGCATTTTGTCACTACCATATTTACTTCTCTTAATGAGGAGCTACCCATGTCACCCAACCATATGAAATGCAAAGTAGTCATGAATTTCCTCTACAACAAACCTATTCCTACTTTTCCCATCACACATTAACCTCTCAACACCGCACATAAGGCAACCATTCTATCTCCAATTCTTCCTCTCAGGCAAGTTTGTTAATCTTGCAAATTACAAGGCAATCTCATCTGTGTGTGTGCCATGAGTAAAGCACAACACAATACCAAAACAGTAACACCGGAGCAAGACATGGTCCTCTAATGCAATGAATTGTTTAACAGTAACCGACCTATGTCAGCATAGAAAGCGAGTGTAAAAATGATTATGATGATAATAAAGATGAGATCTACATGCACACACACAATTGTATACGTGCATTTAATTATACACATTTGTAAGTATACTTACACACACTCACAAACACACACACAGAAACATATTTATATATACTTGCATGCACACAATATGTATCAGTGCTTTGCATCTTTGACCAAACTGTTCCAGAGAATTAAAATCTAGTGAAACAGCAGCAGCATTACAAATTTGATGAGTATTTCAACAGCTTACAGTTCTAAGATGAGCTCTGCCTTTAGATTCAGATTGGAGAAGGATATAAGCCCTATTCAGTTGATTTGCTTAATACATATGGTATGAAAAAGTATTCAAAGTTTCTCCAACTCCTGTTGATCTAATGATTTATAAAACTTATCATGCATTTCATTACATGGCTGTAGTAGTTCAAGTTTAAACATACATCTACTTGTTTAGCTCTAGGTCAGTTCTGATTCAGCGATCTTATAATCAAAGGAGTTGGAGCCATGATCATCCAGCTTTTTGTTTTTAAAGGTATATTGTATTCAAGGATACATTATTCTGAATACACATGTCATTTGAGGGAGATTTGGTTGCTATTTCTAGCATGTTAAGTTATAACATAGAGGTTTTCTTTTTAGGTTAACATAGAGTTAACCTAAGGTAAAGATCAACAGGAAGTCTCTGCAGTATTATATTACAATGTTTTACTGAGGTCTAAACTCAACTAGTTATAGAATCTCCTCAATATCTAAAGTAATCTTATTGTTTAAGGTAAAGTACAAAAGAAAATCACCAAACACATTTCATAGTTCAGGTATAAAAAAAGGGGAGTAGAAATGCATTTTTCTAAAAAACTAATTTTAAGTTTTTACAATGCTGATTTTGTATATATAAAAATTGAACCATCTTTCAATTCTATTATTAGTGGAAGAGTATCAATAGGCAAACACATAATGCCTATACATGGTACCTGCTATAGTACATGATATTTTTATCCAAGGAATAGTTTCTTATAAAAATTCTTAATATAGGATTTTTAGTTCTTCCTTTCTTTTCCTTCAGTTTATAGAATACAGGATGGTGGTAATTTCTTCCTTTAGGTGTGGTTTAGTTAAAAAGGAAATAAATGAAAAAGGTTTTTAAGTTTCTTCAACCCAAGCCACCCATATACAACTTTTCAGTATGGTCTAAGTAGATTGTAAAAACACAGGAGATATAACTCACCTGTTGTATGTATACAATGAGCTTTTACAGGAAATAATTGAAGATATAATTCAATTCTAACAAGTAGTAATTAATTTATAAATTAGTGTCAGAAGTGGAGAGGTCATGAGGAAGTCCATAGAGCTTTCCTTGTATCTGTTGTTATAATTATTACTATTGAGAAATAGTAACATAGGCATATGTGTGTAATGAAGCATGCATTTGCACTGTGTAATATATGGAGTACAGTAAGGCAGTGAACTGGCAGAAATGTTAGCGGTATTTTGTCTGTCTTTACGTTCTGAGTTCAAATTCCACTGTGGTCAACTTTGCCTTTCATCCTTTCAGGGTCAATAAATTAAGTACCAGTTGCATACTAATCAACTGGCCCCCTCCCCCAAAATTTCGGGCCTTGTACCTAGAGTAGAAATGAATATATAGAGTAGAAAAGAATATATGGAATACAGTGCTGAACAAGCTGAACATATAATTTTAAAAAGGTATCTCAACCATAAAAATGGTTTGTACTACACTGAGATAAAAAAAAGGGGATTAATTCAGGATAAAATCAAAAATAAACATTAGTAAAAAACAAGCAAAACTTGTTGCTGATATGAAAAAGAGAAGGTAAGAAACATGCTTTGATACTTTGAACAGAAACTGTTTAGTCAATGAACAATCTAAAGTAAGAAAGTGAGATGCCTCACAAATGATAAAAATCTAAAATTTCTCTCAAAGTTTGAATATAAATGATGCTCATAGAATTATTTGTGACTTGAAGAATCAATGGCAAAGAGAGCAGAGTGCCAGATTAAATGTAATATAGTATTAACACTTCTAGCTCAAATTTTGACAGAACACAATTTACAACAGATTTCTCTGGATTGATAAAATATATGCATAAAATGTGTGTATTAGCCCTTTTGATACCAACTAAACTGAGAAAGACCATGGTTCTATAATATAAACTTCTCCTTTTCAAAATGATCTGAAGTAAAACCTGACTGCAAAATTCCATGATAGCTTATGTTTTGAATGACCAACTAATTGTGATAGAATTAATTTTACTAAATTCTTCATTAAAAAAGCAGTGTACTTCTGTAGCAATGTGGTAAAAAAAGGATTAATATTTGAGTTGATAAATTAAAAAAATAGATATTATCTATAAAACCCATGTAGGTTCCATTGATCCTTTTACACAAATAAATAAAATAGGGGTATATGCAGGAAAATCTTAAGATTTTACCCAACTTAATTCATTGTATAAGTTTATGTCAATGTTATACTTATGTAATGTATACTGATCTAAACTGGTTGAATGGAGAAAAGTAACTTTAGAATCCCAGTGTTAAGTTCTTACTCCAGGATACAGTTTATAACTTGCTCATTCATGTTCATTTCAGATGTTATACATGTATACTGACTTTCAGTCTTTGTATTCTGTTACAACTTGAAAATGTAGACTGGCTCCCTCCTTCAACTGAGGGTATATAAATGCTGATATTAATCTTTTATACTGGCCACAATTATTATATTTTTTAATGGAAAATTATCCATGTAAAAATGTAACATTTAGTAACAGAGTCATTAAAAATCTTTTTCTAATAATTACCATTCAGATCTCTATTACATTGTAAGATGAGGTTATTCTTAAAGAAAAACAGGAAGCTAAACATATTTCAAGAAAACTGAAAGAACTATGTCACAAATTTAGCAATTTATTAAGAGTAAATGGAAAACCAATCAAATTTTCACAAAAATTCATCAGAATGCTTAAATATATAATCTAATTAGTTAACATTTTTATGACTGGCAAGTTATTTATAGAGCATTATAATGTAGGCAAGGCTGTATGGTTAAGAAGTTTTCTTTGCAACCACATGGTTTCAGGTTCAGCCCCACTGAGCAGCACCATAGGCAAATGTCTTTTACAACAACCTTGGGCCAACCTAAACTGTGTGAATGGATTTGGTTGACAGAAACTGAAAAGACATTTTATACATTATCATAATTATTTCACTTTTCCATGTTTGCAGGAGTCAGATGAAATTTGTTGAGGCAAATTTTCTACGGCCAGATGCCTGTCCTGTCACCAACTTACACTTGTTTCCAAGCAAGATACTATTTTTCCATGTCACCAGACATGTTTTACATGAAAGACTGAAAATGGACATCACTTGTATGACAGTGATGCAAATTCACAATCATGTGTGTGTGTGTGTGTGTGTGTGTGTGTGCACGCGCACGGGGGCGTGCCTGTCTGTGTGTGTGTGTGTGTGTGCCTGTCTGTGTAGGTATAGCTATGTGGTAAGACGTTTGCTTCCCGACTGCATGGCTCCAGGTTCAGAGTAGATTTGGTAGCCAGAAACGTTTGCGTGTGCCTGTGTATGTGTGTTTCCACCACCACTGCTTGACAACTGATGTTGGTTTTGTTTACATACTGGTAACTTGGCAGTTCAAAAAAAGAGGCTGATAGAATAAATACCAGACTTCAGAAAAATAAGTACTGAGGTTGATTAGTTAACTAAAGCCCCTTCGAGGCAGTACCCTAGCATGACAGCAGTCCAATGATTGAAACAGCTACAAGAGGAAAGATATGTATGTATGTATGTCTATGACAGGCTTCTTTCAGGTTGATCCAGGGCTATAGTAGACAACACTAGCCCAAGGTGCCATGCAGTGGAACTGAACTCAAAACCATGTGGTTGGGGAGCAAGCTTCCTAAGTACACAGGCATGCCTATGTGTGTAGTTCTTGCTTGCTTTTGTGCATTCAAAACCATAACAAATAATAGATTCTTTACTTTAAAAACAGGTTAAGGTAATGACAAGAAGGGCATCTGGCTGTAAAACAATGTCTCAATAATATATCCATCTAATCCATGCAAGCATAGAAATATGGATGTGAAAAAATAACTGCTCATATTACTATTTTTATTCTTCATGACAGGGATTAAAAATGCTTTTCTTGGTAACCATTTCCCACTTAGTTTCTGCAACAATCTGTTTATGGAAACTAATTTGCTAGCCAATGATTTAAAAGTTAATTAGGTAAATAATTCAACTATTTATTCTATAAGTGGTAAAAAGCAATATTCAACAAGCAGCACTAATTAGCTCCTATCAGATTTGTGATTATTCAATTAGTCAAGCAATCTTTCTAATTAACATCATTCTTTTAAAAGAATTTTAACACAAAATGTGTTGTTAGTTAAAAATTATAAATTAACTATCATACTTGTAAAGTCAAGACCCCAAGGTTTTGGTTTCAGTATCATGACGTCAACCGGAAAACAGATATTGAACAGGATTTGTTGTTTTTGAATGATTTGCGGAGTTCAAAAACGTTACTTAATTCCTATACTATTAATAGAGAGTGGTACAAGCAAATTCACTATTTATGGCTTCAGTACAAAAAAAGAAATCCTATAAGTCTAAAAACCTAACAAAAACACACTCAGCAATAATGTAATGCTGAAAGAAGGAAATGAAATATTAGAGCTAATTATGTAAGTCTATAAAAAGAAAACTATAGACTCTAAAAAAAAAAAAAAAATGTCAGTACTATTTTTGAGCTTTGAAATTGGTAGGATAAAATATAAAAAAATAGTTTCAGTTCAGTTTTGTTTGGAAGCATCTATAGTTTTCAATTTTCTCAATCAAATGTTGTTATGATTACAGATAATTTCAGTATTTCTTTAAAACTCAGAGTCAACATAAAATTACTACATTAAATGATTCAACACAATTTGCTATACCTTTTTTCCTAATAACTAATATTACACAAAATTAGCCAACAGACAGCTAAATTATTAAAAAACATCTCCCCACCCCTATTTTGAAGGCAGTTGTTTTCTGTAAAGTCTAACTATGCGAATAATACAAATTATGCATCAGTATTTCAGGTTAAAATTTTAGCATAGCAGACAGTCAATTTGGAACAATCCTTCTTCAAAACCCACAACATTGAATGGAGTGCAACAATGCATTTTATTCAGGTATTAAGTTGCTTCTAGAGCTAGATTTTAAAATTAAACTAAATAGCTAAATCAATATACCACTCACAAACAAGTTCGCTGTCATGATTGGTAGAAAGAGTATTATTTTAGCACAGATTTATTTATGAAAAATAGTTTATTCTAAATTTATGTTGCAATTCTTAAAAAATAGCTGATACAAAAGATTTTTTTCCCATCAGAAATTGGAATTTATCAGTAAGCCAACATTTCCTCTCATAATTGAAACTTGCTTTTTAAAATAACATGTGATGATCTTAGCTGCACCAAATAAAACATAAGAATATAGAAATGCGTCATAACTTATTTTGGGTTCAAAAATATGTGAAATTGTTATTGCTTAAAATAAAATGATTATACATCAATATGAATGACAAGAGGAAATACCATAGGGATACAAAAAGCAATTTTGATACTTTTTTATCTTGAAAATATATATTTTCCAAATTAACGTAAATAAGATTTACCAATTAAAAACTGAATCCACCTTCAATGTGTAAAGCTAATTCAAGCTTTACATGTAAATGATAAATAAAGATAGCAATAAAACTGATAATAAATTAAACATTTAATCCAGCTTCTTCATTTTATAGTGGTTAAAACTTTAACTGTATTACAAACCATGGTAGAAATGATGCAGTTAATCAGTGAGAGCTAAGTGGTTAATCACAAAATGGAGATTACCTCCCACATTTAGAGAGTGCAGTGTTATTAAAAATAAATAAATATATTCAAATATGAAATAAAAGTAGCGGTAGTGTAACAAACATTATCAGTCACATATACCCAGCGCACATGTTTTGTGCATCCACTGGTAAGCTGCTACTGGTGTGGTGGAGAATACCCTCTCAAAGTGCTGGGTGCACGAAGTATGTACATTGGGTATATGTGGTTGATAATAGTTATTACACTACTACTGCTTTTATTTCATAAAACCCTTTTGGTCATGAATGACTATGGGATTGCATCTAGAAAGTTCCCCTCCAAGGCACAAGTTTGGGCAAGTTTCTTTATGGAAGACCAGCAGATGCTCATGGGAAAGGCAAGGGCTGATACAGCTTGGCACCAGTGATGTTGCAACTCAGATGAGAAAACAGGAGCAACACAAAATGAAGTGTCTTCCTCAAGAGCACAACAAGAACACAACAATGATCGTAAGCTTGATGCTCTAACCACTGAGTCATGTGCCTTACTTTTATTTCATATTTGAATTTATTTTACAGATGCATTGTTGGGGCACACCTACACGGTCTGTACACCTTGAGCATATATGGACTAGTGATGTGGTTCATCACTGATCCTGTCAGGTACATGATGTTGACAAGCCAGAAAAATGGCGAAACATTGATGCCCATCATTCCTAGATGGGATTGAAACGGAGATGTCTTTCCTGTCAGTGAGACTAAGGTGTTTTAACACCTAGCACTTTGAGAGAGTATTCTCCACCATGCCAATAGCAGTTTATCAGTGGGTGCATGCAGCATATGCTTCGGGTAAATGTGGTTGAAAAATACATGTGTATTGCTTTATTCTTTTTCCTTACTTGTTTCAGTAATTTGACACCAGCCATGCTAGAGCACTGCCTTTCATTGAACCAATCGAACCCAGAACATATTCTTTGTAACTTAATCTATCAGTCACACTGAAGTTTTTTATTTTATAAATAGCGTTCAATATTTGAACACTTAGTTACTATTGAGTAATATACAGTTATTGATCATGGAGAAATTCTGGATGTAGATCAGCCTTAGAGATTATAAATTTTTTTTTGGTATTTACTTTTTTACCCTGATGATGAGTTGAATTTGACCTTATACAGAAATGTTTACATAGGTAATAAACTTTAATATATATGGATATTAGCGTCAAAACTCTTATTTAAATTTTAATATATAACCAAGATCAATTCATAAGGAGTTTATTATAGACCTTTGTGGACAGATTTTTGCTATTTTGGTAACGATTGCATGTTTTATCTTACCAATACATTTGGTAGATATCATTATATGAACACACACACATATATATATATATAAATATACACATATATAAATATATATATATATATATAAATATACATATATATATATATA
>NC_068984.1:89102178-89102873 GCF_001194135.2 Octopus bimaculoides | reverse complement strand
TAAACATATATATATATATGAACATTATATATATATATATAAGCGAGGACAAAGATCCGTGAAGTCCTCATTAGAGACATGCTGTTCGTTGATGATGCTGCAGTTGCGACTCACACTCAGAGGGAACTGCAGCTGCTGATGGATTGCTTAGCTCAGGCCTGCAAAGACTTCGGGATGACTATCAGTCTGAAGAAGAGAAACGTTATGGGTCAAAACACGCCGGCACCACTTGTCATCACCATCGACAACTATGAGCTCAAGGTTGTCCACCAGTTCATGTACCTTGGTTTCACTATCAGCGACAACCTCTCCCTAGGTGCTGAGATAGATAAGAGGATCGGGAAGGCAGCCACAACATATGCTCGCCTCACACCAAGAGTGTGGACAAACCCCAAGCTAACAGTGAAAACGAAAATGGCTGTGTGCAGTGCTTGCGTCCTCAGCACCCTGCTATATGGCAGCGAGACATGGACCATGTACGTCCGCCAGGAGAAACGGCTCAACACCTTCCACCTCAGAAGCCTCCGATGCATACTCGGCATCCTCTGGCAAGACAAAGTAACCCATACTGATGTTCTGTCTTGAGCTGGCCTTCCCACCATGCTCACCTTACTAAGACAACGTCGGCTGCGCTGGATTGGCCATGTTCGCTGTATGGAGGATGGTCGGATCCCAAAGGATGTCCTTTACGGAGA
>NC_068984.1:89073779-89102168 GCF_001194135.2 Octopus bimaculoides | reverse complement strand
CGTCGGCTGCGCTGGATTGGCCATGTTCGCTGTATGGAGGATGGTCGGATCCCAAAGGATGTCCTTTACGGAGAGCTTGTCGCAGGGCAGAGAAACATTGGCCGCCCAAAGCTGAGGTTAGGACGTGTGCAGGAGGGATATGAAGGCACTTGGTATCAACACCAATTCCTGGGAGGATCTCGCATCCGACCGGACCAGCTGGAGAGGCACTCTTCACAAACAACTGCAGACCGGCGAAGAGAATTTGATGGTGGCAGCAGCTGAAAACCGAGCCCGCAGAAAAGAAATGACAGCCAACAGACCAGATTCAACATATAGGTGTGACCTCTGCAAACGAGACTGCCACACTCGCATCAGTCTCTACAGCCACAGGAGGCGTTGCAAAAACTGAATAGACAGCTCAATGGACGGATGACATCATTCATGGTTAGCCATGACTGACGGAGGCCTAAAGAATATGTATATATATATATATATATATATGAAGTAGTAGTAGTAGTAGTATATATATAACGTTAACCACTAAAGTGGACATTTAATGTACTAGAAATAGACCACAAATAAATCAATATTAATTAATATATGATTTTTACCCTATGTTTTAATTTTATATATATATATATATATATATATATAGGAATCACTGCAGAGATGCTCAAAATATCTGGCAGCATCGGCTATAGCCTAGTCACCCATATAGTTAACCAGGTGATACACGTAGGAGTCATACCCAATGACTGGTGTAGCAGCACCATAGTCAACAGCTACAAAGGTAAAGGTGACGCTTTAGACACAAACAATTACAGAGGTATCAAGTTGTTGGACCAGGTAATGAATGTCACTGAGAGAGTCATAGCCCAACTAATTAGGGAGAGAGTCAGCTTAGATGAGATACAGTTTGCATTCATGCCAGGGAAAAGCACCACTGATGCTATATTTCTGGTAAGACAGCTTCAGGAGAAATACCTAGCTAAGGATAAACCTCTGTACCTGGCTTTTGTTGACATGGAGAAAGCCTTCGACAGGATCCCCCGATCCCTCATCTGGTGGTCAATGAGGAAACTAGGGATAGAAGAATGGTTAGTGAGAGCTGTGCAAGCCATGTACAGAGACGCTGTCAGTAAGGTGAGGGTTGGCAATGAGTACAGTGAAGAATTCCGGGTAGAGATAGGGGTCCACCAAGGTTCAGTCCTCAGCCCCCTCCTATTTATCATAGTCCTCCAGGCAATAACACAAGAATTCAAGACAGGTTGCCCTTGAGAGTTCCTCTATACTGATGACCTTGCTCTAATTGCTGAGTCACTATCAGAACTAGTGAAGTTTCAAGTGTGGAAGCAAGGATTAGAATCGAAGGGCCTAGCTAAAACCAAAGTCCTAAGTAGAAAGGTAGACAAACCACAAACCTCTTCAGATAGCTGGCCCTGCTCAATCTGTAGAAAAGGTGTAGGTAGAAACTCTATAAGATGTACCCAGTGTAAGCTATGGACACATAAGAGGTGCAGCAATATCAAAGGAAGGCTAACTAGCAAGATAGTCTTTGCATGTGGCAGATGCTCAGGAGCAATAAACACTGGAAATGTGCAGAGAACAACTTCTGTCAGATTCCAGGGAGAAAAACTATAAGAAATTGATAGCTTCTGTTACCTAGGTGACCAGGTCAGTAGCGGGAGAGGGTGCGCTGAAAGTGTAGCTGCTAGAATAAGAATAGCCTGGGCAAAGTTCAGAGAGCTCTTACCTCTGCTGGTGACAAAGAGCCTCTCGCTCAGAGTAAAAGGCAGACTGTATGACGCATGTGTACGAACAGCCATGCTACATGGCAGTGAAACATAGGCCGTGACTGCTAAGGATATGCGTAAGCTCACAAGGAATGAAGTCAGTATGCTCCAATGGATATGTAATGTCAATGTGCATACTCGACAGAGTATAAGTACCTTGAGAGAAAAGTTGGACCTAAGAAGCATCAGTTGTGGTGTGCAAGAGAGACGATTGCGCTGGTATGGTCATTTGGCGAGAATGGACGAGGATAGCTGTGTGAAAAAGTGCCACAGCCTAGCGGTTGAGGGTACCTGTGGAAGAGGTAGACACAGGAAGAGGTGGTGAAGCATGACCTTTGAACATTAGGCCTCACCAAGGCAATGACCTTTGGAAATATGCTGTGCGTGAGAAGACCCGGCAAGAAAAGTGAGACCATAACCTGTGGCCTTTACCAGGGGTGTAGCCAGCCAACTTATGCGTGCCTTTCCTTCTTTGGACACAAAACATTGCTTGCAAAGAACTGTTGAAGCAAGTGAAATCGAAATTGAAAATTGAACCAAATTCATTGATTGGCACCCACGCCAACCTTCCTTCATTGGACACTAAACTCAGCCTGCGAAGACCTGCTGGGGCAAGTGAGATCGAAACTGAACCAAATTCGATGACTGGCACCCATGCCAGTAGAGCGCTAACAGCATCCTAACAGGATCAAAGCGAATCAGGTATTGAATTTGTAAAGCACTCTCTGATTGAATTTTGGTTGGTAGAGTCAAAATTCTCACTTTAGAACAAAAGTCTCAAATTTGTGGGATGCAAATATTATCATGTTCATAATGATGATCAATATTGTTTTAATACCCACTTTTCCATTCTCACAAGTGTCAGATGGAATTTGTTGAAGCCCTTCCTGTCACCAACACTCACCCTCTTTTCCAGCAAGGTAATATTTCCCCAAGACTAGACATGTTTTCATGGACATCTGGTAACAAAGGATACTTCTTGCATGACAGTGACACTCATTTACAACTATTACACAATGTCAAGGCATGGAGATAGTAATCTCTTCCCCCACCACATATATCTTTTATCTTTTACTTGCTTGTTATTAGACTGTACAAAGCTGGGGCACTTCCTTAAAGAATTTTTAGTTGAATGTACTGACCCCAGTATTTACTTTCTTTATAAGGCTTGGTACTTATTCTATAGGTCTCTTTTGCCAAACTGCTAAGTCATGGGGATGTAAACCAGCACCAGTTGTCAAGCAGTAATGGTGGTGGGGACAAACACACACACACATATACATGACAAACTTGTTTCTCTTTCCATCTACTAAATCCACTCATGAGACTTTGGTGAGCCCAAGGCTATAATAGAAGCCACTTGCCCAAGGTGCCACACAGTGGGATTGAACCCTCGAACCATTTAGTTGGCAAGCAAGTTTCTCACCACACAGCCATGCCTGAGCCTATTTGATTGAGTCAAGCTAGTGAGAATTGCAAATGTAAAGGAACATAAGAATAAAGTAGGGAGGCACTATTGTAGTGCTTAACCATTTTTGTTACATAACATATTAACTAACAAACAATAAACCTACACACCAACTATAGTATGCACTTAATAAATACAAATACTTCTCTTGGTATCTGAATAAATCCTGTTTACAAGAGGAAACCCAAAAGATTGGCATAAAAAAAATTAAATGTTATTACATTTAATTCTTTTATACCAAAGTTAAACAGCTGATTTAAGTGACTTTTAAATAAAGCAAAATGTATTCTTTATTCAGAATAAGAATTAATGTGAACCTCTGTAATATAAATTAATAATCCAATTCATAAACTATGATGTTTACATAAATGTTCATTACATTGAGAAAAGTTTAGAGCTTGTCAATGCGTTTTTCCTAATGAAAAATAATTCTCTCTAACTCTTTTCTTTCAAATTATATGGCTGTTTCAAAAATGTGCAGCAGAGTTTAGTTTCCCTCTTTAGAAGTTCATATATAGTAAAACCATGGTTATCCAAATATCAATTAACTAAATCGAGAACATATTGGCCATACTGTGTATAGTTTGAACTCCCGAACAATACTAGTTCTACCAATTTGTCATTTATTTACAATGGTTAAAATAAATTTGAATTTCTGAAGAACATGGAAAAACACTATATCAAAGAGTTGTTACTGATACTGTTGTGACAACTGCACTTTCTGTCTGCAGTTGTCAGAAATACTATGTGATGATTGGTCTAACAAAGAAAATGACTGACATACTGAAGTATTTAAGGGTACGGCAAAATCAGAAGTATTTTACATTCACTCAATGACTTTTTCCAGAATACCTATCTGTTACAAGAAATAAAGTTTGTTACTATTATCATCTTCGTGAAGAGAAATCAAACACCATTGACAAACAAACAGAAAAAAGATTTTTCAGTGTCTGGATTGTAGTGAAAAAGGTATTAAAGACAGCACAAGAGCTCCACACTTTATCAGTTGAATGACATAAAAACTCTGTAAACATGTTTCTTTTTTTTTTTTTCTATTTAAGAATCTATGTTCAGTATGGCTTTCTTTATGATCAGATTAGTTATCTGAACAAAATACTCCCTGACCATTCAGTAATTATGTATAGTACAAGAAGAGTTTATCTGAGAAATATGAAACAGTGTTTTGAAGTTTATCATATATATTCATATGCACTTTCTGTGCTATCAATTTACTCAGTCAGGAGTGATGTACAAAATGGGGGATGCAAAAAATTTTTGTAACATTTTTTTTTTATTAGTAAAAGCTAATGTTAACACAGAGTTGAGTAGACTATATTACTGGTGAGGTTAAATAAGATTGAAACAGGTACACAGTTGTCCTCTTTCCCATCTGCAAACAAGGAACACATTTTGCTTGGCTAGGTTTTTGCTTCATTTTCTATCTAAAAGAAATTTCAATTTATTGAGAATTTTTTGTCGTTCCTATTCAGTACATTCTCCTTTCAACACATCATTGGTCCACTCAAGTTATCTCCTTTATTCTTTTATTCTTTTACTTGTTTCAGTCATTTGACTGTGGTCATGCTGGAACACAGCCTTTAGTCGAAAAGGTCGACCCCAGGACTTATTCTTTGTAATGATGGGCTTCTTTCAGTTTCTGTCAACCAAATTCACTCACAAGGCTTTGGTCAGCCCGAGGCTACAGTAGAAGACATTTGCCCAAGGTGCCACGCAATGGGACTGAACTCAGAATGATGTGGTTTGGAAGCAAGCTTCTTACCACACAGCCATTCCTGTGCCTATTTAGTTCAAAATATTTTTTTTTCCTAAAATTGTGCAATATATCTATTTTGTTACTGACATTCTTGAATTTATTTCCTGTGAAAGCTATGTTTCGATTACAAATACTACAAATAAGCTTTGATATTTTCTTTCCTTTAACACATGCTCCTTCTTATCATCTATATTTATTATCATAGCTATTGCTTCTCTGAGTTTAACAAAATCCTTTAATCTATTTCTTTCAAACACTTCCATAATTTTTTCCCAGTATTTTTTACTAAAGGGCATGTCCAATCTTTCGTCTATATGTCCAATATACTTGAGGATTTATAGTCTCTACATATATCATCTCTAAACAAATATTAACTACACTGAACAAACTAGCTTTAGCCCTCTGATTTCATTGACATTACAGTCAGACTACTTTCAAGTCTTCCTTCTCTTCTGCCATAGCTGTATATGACTGGACTTAGGTCAACACAAAATATAGTTTATTACACACACACACACACACACACATACAATGAATAATTCAGCAGTGATAGGACAGTCAAAGATTATAAATGCAAAACATTTATTTATATTTAATTTATTTTTTCACTACCTTATATGTTCTGGTCTGTCCTATGTCACACACACACACACACACACACACACACACACACACACACACACACACACACACACACACACACACACACACATATATATATACACACACACACACACACACACACACACACAAAGGAGCACATTATTCAGCATGACTGTACATATTATATAGTTAGTAATAACTGGAATATTATAAATGTATAATTCGTATTATCCCATAATTATATGTTGTATAGAGTTTTCAGAAAAGCTGGTGAATCACATAATGTTAGTTCAACATGTAGTAGTGATTGATAAATGTATTTTCTGAGAAACAGAAATATGCCAAGTGGTAGTTCATATATTAATTGCTGGGATGGGGTTGGGGTGTTCATGGAACCAGCGATGTTTTGAGAACCTAATATTTTATCTGAAGTAGGTGAGGTATGTTGGAGTTTATGTTAGGTCTTTCTCCTTCTGGACAGGAACACGAGTCTAACTCTTATTTTGACCATGGGCAGATTTGAACTCAACATTGCAAATTAATAGAAACATTCACCAGTTACACAGTGCTATCATTGCTTAAGGCTTTAAAATGTGCTTCCATGTAGTATGTATTTGCAGCTTGGTGGACTGAGCTACTAAATACTATCTTCAGTAAAGACAGCTCAGTGCTGGTGACAATATTTGAATAATCAACCTTTGTAAAAATTTCTAATGTCCTAGTCAAAGGAGGAAAGGCAGTGCTCATAAGATTTTTAGAGTGGCTGAAACTGTAGTGAAGAAAGGGAGAAAGGAACCAGAATCTAAGGGTTATTTTTAGACTGGAGAGCTGGTCTGAATGCTTGCAACAAAGCAGACCCTGCCAAAGGCACCCAAGTGCTAAGTGGTGGCATTAAACTGAATGAAAGTTTAGGTCTAACATTCCTAAACAGGTACAGTGAACTTAAAGAGTTTCCTTGCATATTCAAATGGATTTTACTCACAGTGGAATCAAACTTGGAACCACATGACTGAAATTATATATATATATATATATATATATATATATATAGTCCACAGATGAGATCCGGAAATTCTCAATAAAGAAGACACTTAGTAGAGCTCAAATGATTCAAACTTAGACTCCGATGTCTTTACTGGGGATCAATTCCATGGGGGTAAAGAATGGCTATAAGAGGGATCATATTGAGCAGATATAGAGGCAATTGTGCAGATAAACAAATTAGATATATTAAATATAATAGTTTGGGTATGAAATACAAAATATGTTTATTTGTATACATGCAAAACGGGAGACTTTCAGACAATGAATATTTAAGTATAAATATATTTTTATATTAATGGATCCAACTTACACAAAGTACAAATCACAAAGAAAGTTAAAAGGGAGGAAGAAAGGTGTTATAAGTCCAACAACTGTTTCTGGGGGCTCAGAGATCCATAATAATGTTGGTAGATGTAGTTCGCCACAATATGCAGCCACAATGGAAGTAATCAACATTGGATAAGGGAAGAAAAGACCTTACATTTCAGATCTACAGGCAGAGAAGTTCTTCACTTATTGCTTTCTCTTGTTTTGCATGTATACACATGCAAATATAATATTGTGTATTTCATGCCCAAATTGATATATTTAATATATCTAATTTGTTTATCTGCATAACTGCCTCCCTCTCTTTCTCTCCCACTCTTGCAGAGTAATTTCATGTCAAAACAGAAAATTGGAAAAGATGTTTGGTATTAATTATTCATCATTACATGTGTTTCATTTGCTAACAGGAATTACAAAATTGTACATATAGGATAAACATGTAAGATATCACCTATTACCTAAATTCTGCAGACAATCATGGAAGATGAGATTTGTGGAGTGTAATTGTTTTGATTACTAAGTATTAATTAGAGAAAACCAGCACCTAATAAAAATTCTTATGTAAATGTTTAAATGTCTCAGACAAGTTGTAATAGCTTTGATCATTAGTTGAAACAGAGAATATGAAAATATCTTTTTAAATATCTCTTTAGAAGAGATTAACTGTCTGAAAGATTTTCAGCTCTTCTGATGTGCATGGATACTTAATAATTGTCAAGGAAAATACTGAGGAATGTTAACATGTATAAATAGTCACAGGCGCAGGAGTGGTTGTGTGGTAAGTAGCTTGCTTACCAACCACATGGTTCCAGTTCAGTCCCACTGCGTGGCACTTTGGGCAAGTGTCTTCTACTATTGCCTCGGGCCAACCAAAGCCTTGTGAGTGAATTTGGTAGACATAAACTGAAAGAAGCCCGTCGTATCTATGTATATGTATATATATATGTGTGTGTTTGTGTGTCTGTGTTTGACCCCCAACATCACTTGACAACTGATGCTGGTGTGTTTACGTCCCCGTAACTTAGCGGTTTGGCAAGAGAGACCGATAGAATAAGTAGTAGGCTTACAAAGAATAAGTCCTGGGGTTGATTTGCTCGACTAAAGGTGGTACTCCAGCATGGCTGCAGTCAAATGACTGAAACAAATAAAATAAAAGAAAAAAAAAAAGAAAAGTCGGTCGTAAAATTGTAAGTGTTGTGTAAATTTGAAAGATGTCAATTATGACATGTATTCTAACATCTTCATATGAATAGCTAACTGTATTTAGTTACATTGTGTAGTTAAATCAATGGGCTTGGCACACACATTTTATGACATGGAGGATCTAGTTCCAGATGGTTCACTGGTGTATAATCAAGATCAACCCTGATTAAACAGAGGTATCAAACAAATAACATGCAATTATAGAAGAAAATGTAGTTTGATTATTTCCCATACTTTCAACACCAGAAATAACCACAGTATGGTTAACTGTGGTGATTAGAAAAACATACTTGGACTTAGGTAGCATAGCTGTTTGATGAGGATCCAGTAAACAGAGGAGAAAACCCTGAAGATTTCTGGACTATTTAGTTTTATCAGCAGAAGTATAGCTGGTACTATAACAACTAATTGGCTATAAAGAATGTTAATAAAAAGCATCAGATGGCACCAGGAAATTAGATTAATTGAAAATACCTGGTCAGTACCTTTTTTATGATTATCAATTCATAGAGATAAATGTTGGCAGATGTTTTAAAAAGAGAAAAACAAAACCAGACAATATAAATGATAAGAGGTTTGATGGCTTTCAATTCTAAGCACTTTTCTTCATAATCAAAATATGTAACAGAAGTGTGTACAGGAAGTCAGTCAAAATGGTTGAGACCTTCCACTTGCAATGGTATCATATTCAAGTACAAGAAACACTATTTTGTTCTAGAAAGCTTAACTACAGTGAAAGGAGAACTTGAAAAGAAAGATTTTCCCCTAGGAATGTGGCTTATATGAAGACTCAGTCTTCAGTGACACCACAGTGAATAACAAAAACAAAAAGTATAACATAAGGGATGGAATACAAAGCTAAAGATGGTATAGTGTGTTAAAAGGGTCAGTACTAAATGTTCAATTAGCTAATCCTGTTTTACAGAGTTGATGATTATAGCTGATTCAGTGACACTTACAGGTAACAAAAGTAGATGAATAAGAACAAAATCCAGAATAATGACTTGTGGCTTTTGAACACTTCCCTTTAGTGTTCAAAAAGGAAGATCTGTAACCAGAGCCTATGGAGATCTCTTGAAGTAAAAAGAAGTAGAGATTAAGTACAAGTAATACCTTTTCTTTTGGTGCAACTGAAGGTTAGCAATTGATAAAGAATAGGATGTAAGTAGGAAGTGAGATGCAGTGTTTTTCAGTAAATAAGAAAGAGAGAAAGGTCTTTCACCCGCTTCTCTAGTCTGTGTATGCATATAAATAATAATTATATATCGAGATATCTTATGTATGTCAGTGTGTGTGTATGTATATATATATATATATATATATATATATATATATAATATACTATATAAAAGTCAATGTTTTTATGTATGTTCATGTGTTACTTATAGACTCGAAAACTACTGGACTGATCCTAATGAAATTTGGAACACAAAATCCAAGCTTAGGGAGAAGTGTAATGCCACATGTTTCATACAATTATGAGGGGGGCAAAGGGGCATAGGTATTAGAAATAAATTATAAAATAAACCCAAAATTTCCATTTCTTTGGATGATTCTAAGATCCCCTAATGGGGACTTAACCCCAAAATTTTAGTCATTTTTCATAGACCAAAATTACTGAATGGATCCTTATGATAGTTGGAACTTAGATTCAATGCGTAAGTGCGGGTATAATGCAGTACACTTGGTTTGAATTTGAGGGGGCATAAAGGGGGAAGAACTCCTATGAAAATTCATAAATTTCTGATGCTGATGAAATTTCAACCATAGGTAATTGACACAAATCAAGAAGTATTCCCAATGTTTCCGCTTCCCGTGAGGATTCCAAGACCCCCCAATGGGGGCCTTAACTCCCAAACTTTAGTCATTTTTTATGATCCAAAACAAGGTCAAAAGTACTGAATGGGTCTTTATGAAATTTGGAAATTATATTCTATGCATAAGGGTGGATATAATATTCCAAAAATTTCAACTTCTTAGGAGGTTAGTAAGACCCCTAAATGGGGGCTTAATCCCCACAATTTAGTCATTTTTCCTAAGCCAAGATGAATACAATTGTAGTCTTGGAAGCTGTAGAGTCATCAGAGGATTACAATATGAGTGTTATTTATAATTCAATGGTACAACAATGTAAGAGTTTGCTTAGAGATATACTGAAATTGTGATTTCTGCAATGTGGTGCATAAATTGTCAAGTAAAGGGGAGGCATCTTTGCCTCCACTGATTCAATTGCAAAGCGTTATTTTGAGTAAAGTTATTTGGTTGCAGACCTCCTTTGAGTCTTGTTATTATCACTGGGTCAGAGATAGTCCCCAGATGGTAACATTGATTTCAAGGCCTTTCCAGATAAGTAATTGGTCATTCTAAGAGATTTATAGATTGCAAATTTATTCTGTTCAGTTATATATCAACATCGTGATCATTGGCAAACTCCAGAGGTGACACTTTCATTTCCCCTTAGCTCTCACATCACTCAGTTGTTAATGTTTATTTGAGTTGGATCACATCCTTCCAATTGCTATAAATCAATAATGCATCTTACAGCTGTGCCAGTCACCTGTATGGTGAGGAATTCTACATTGGGGAGTGGTAACGAGTAGGGTAGGATGGCTGACTGCTTAATGTGATCATTCGTTTTTTGGTTTCCTCTAGCTTTCCTCTCTTTTACAAACCCAGTGAACATTCATATATTTCCACTTTCAAAGAAATTTGAATAATAGATATAAGACACAAGTTAAAAAAGATTCCCAACAATCCAACTTCTCTGGTTGACTTTAAACCCCACCTAATAGGGGCCTTAACTCCCACATTTTAGAGCTCCATGTGCTCCATTTTCCAGGAGCAAAAACCTTTGAATGGGTTTTATAAGATTTGGATTTTCGAATCTGAGCATAAAGATGAGTAGTATGGGATAAAAATGTCATGATTAGAATTTTTGTTAGGGTGTGTATAGAGGAAAAGAATCCCCTTTAAATTCTTAATCACTAATTTTGATGAAATTTGAATCATAGATATTCCAGTTCATTAGAGAAAATATAAAAGAAAAGTCTAATTCTTCAATTCCATGTGACTCGGGCAATGCCGGGTATCTCTGCTAGTATACATATATATATGTAATATCAGACAGTTTGAGAGTGTGATGCTGTAAGTTGGGATATAGTTTGGAGTTATAAAAAACAAAGAAATAAAAATGGAAAATAGAGAAACAATAGAAACATTATTAGATCTCATTTAAAAAAAAAAATAGAAATTTCATTTTGAATCTTAAAATATTTTTGCAACAGTTTTCAAATAGCTTTTCAGATATACTTTACTATTGGTGGAGACAAGTTTATTACAAACCCAATGTTTCTCAAAGTGGAGTAAACACCTTACTGATGGGTTTAGACCATTTTAGAATGGGGTGGAAGTAACAAGTGAATAAAACTTACAATTTAGTTTTAATCAAGCTTCTTGTGAATATAATTATATGTTATATTATTGGAAAGGTGCATATTCTTTTTAAAAATCTAAGTGGGATACGAGACAAAAAGGGTTGTTATAATCTTTCAATTATTGCATTACCATTGGTTGTCTATTTATATTATAGCTTATGCCTGTCTATAAAAACTTTCATGGTTATAAAAATTTCAATAACATATCTACTCTTTAGCAACATCTCTCATTTCTCTTCAGTCTGTTTATTTTCAAGAATTCAGCACATAAAATAATAACACACCAATAATTCACCATAATATATTGTTACTTCAACATTCCATTTCAATATATCTAGCTTTTTTGATGCCAACTCAAAAGTTTTCATTTTCTCCTACACACTTAATATGCCACTGCTTTCAAATCTCTCATACAATTCTATTACCAGACATTCAAGATGCCTGTAATCTATTACAACAACTTAAAAAACTAAAAAAAAAAAAATATAAAAAAAACAACCCTGCTCTGTATTTGGCAATCTTTCATGGTTTACTAATTCTTTTTTTGTAAATGTAGCTGAGTGAGTGACTAATATGGTTTCAGTGTGAAGGGTAGGATATATGTTTCTTTAGTTCTTTCTGTCTATGTAGGAAAGCTGACAGCCCGTATATCATAGCTCCTGTCTTAAGACACATTTCAAGTCACTTTCAGTGGCCAGATTCACCAGCCTGTGCTATGAGAAGGTACAGCTCACTGGAATAAGTAATGTGAACATTACATAACTTTGCTACTTTATTAGTTTCAAATACTGTACAGGACCTGTTACCATGCTTCAAAAAATTCGAAATTTCCAGAAATCCAGAAATATTGTGCAATATTATGCAAAGACGCAGGCATAGCAGTGTGGAAAAAAGGCTTGCTTTCCAACCACATAGTTCCAGATTGAGTCCCATTACATGGCACCTTTGGCAAGTGTCTTCTACTATAGACTTGCGCCAACAAAAGCCTTGTGAGTGGATTTGGTAGATGGAAACTGAAAGAAGCCCAACATATACATTTTTTTTCTTTTTATTCTTTTCTTTGTTTCAGTCATTTGAATGTGGCCATGCTGGAGCACCACATTTAGTCAAACAAATTGATCCCAGGACTTATTCTTTGTAAGCCTAGTACTTATTCTATCGGTTTATTTTTGCCGAACCGCTAAGTTATGGTGACTTAATCACACCAACATCTGTTGTTAAGCAATGCTGGGAAGACAAACACTGACATGACTGGCTTCTTTCAGTTTCCGTCTACCAAATCCACTCACAAGGCTTTGGTCAGCCTGAGGCTACAGTAGAAGACACTTGCCCAAGGTGCCACGCAGTGGGACTGAACCTGGAACCAAATGGTTGGGAAGCAAGCTACTTACCACACAGCCACTCCTGCGCCTATATATATATGTATATATATATATATATATGTGTGTGTTTTTGTGTCTTGTGTTTATTCCCCACTACTACTTGACAACTGGTGTTGGTGTGTTTATGTCCCCATGACTAAGCAGTTTGGCTAAAAAGACTGATAGAATAAGTACTAGGTTTAAAAAAAAATAAGTCCTGGGGTCAATTTGTTCAACCAAAAAAACTTTCAAGGTGGGGGCCCCAGCATGGTCACAGTCAAATAACTGAAACAAGTAAAAGATAAAAGGTTATCATACACTGTATTGAGTACCCTGTTTTTGCATATGGTGTGTTAAAAGGAGTTTTATTCGTATCTTTTAAAAGGATTAATAAGGATTAAACATACTCTTTAGGAGTAATTAATTTGAACCCTTATCTGCAAAATAAAATCAGGTTATTTACTTTTCATCTATAAGCATTATACCTAATACATGGTATGATATAGTTTAAGTGGATTAATAAACATCAAAGAGACTCTGCTTTATTAATTTGAATCTGTTAAATACAATTTAGTTCTTTGCTTTACATAGTTTATTTTACATTTTAAGTGTATATTTAGATTGCCTCCAGAAACCTGGAAAATCCAGGATACTTCCAGTCCCAAGCATGCCAGATAACTGGTTTGGTTCCATACTGGTCCTCAAGCAAAAGCTCAAGTATAACCTCCTTACTACAAAAATCTTGTAATTGCACAGTACTCGTAAGAGCCCCAGAATGGTGTAGATTATGTAATATGTTCCACCCTCTCTCTCTCTCTCTCATACAATAAGCAAGGAACCTCTAAATGTTCACTTCTAGAAACAGAAGCCAAATTTCCTTTAGGCAGTGTTACAATAAACAGATACAGACAGACAGACACACATACACAGATAACCGACTTCTATAGTTTCCATCTACCAAATTCTACTCAGTAGGCATTGGTTAACTAGAGGCTATAACAGAAAGCATTTCTTCCAGGCTATCACCAGGTTGTGAAGCAAATTTCTTAAGTACAACCTCATGGATATATCTGCATCTAAATGGAAAAATTTAAATATTTTTGTTTGAATATTGGCCCTACTACTGAATTCTCTGCTTAAGGCTCCTGATGAGAGTTCGCAATCTGAAACAGGTAATCCATCCACTGAGCCTATATATTTTATACACATATAGATATGCTGGTGTAAACAGGAAAAATTGAACTCAAAATATGATTACATGTATATTTTTATTAATATTTAGAAGTAACAGAGTGACCGTGCAGCCTTTTAAGCTATCTCTTGCAGAGGGCTAATTGGGGCTTTGGCCCAAAACTGAAGAGAGCAATAATAAAACATTTATTGGTATCCTACCATTTCAGACTTATATCACAGTATTACATTTGGAGAATTTTGTATCACTGTGACATTTGGAGATCACTGTAAAATAGCAGGATGAACAACATTCTTGGTTTTACCATTTCCAACTCTGGAACAACCAACACAGAGCTGACCATGAGAAAAGCAATGCTGCATGAAGTGAAGTCCAACAATTTTGAGTGACTGTCCTTGACTCTTAATTGTATTATTGTAGGTAATGGAGGTACAGTGGCGCTATTTAATTAAAGAACGTTTGTATACTAATGTTAAAATGACATTTTTTATATATTCAAGTTGTAAATTGTGAATTAAGATGAATATCAAAAAGGAAATTTCACAAGCTTTAATATGGTATACAACTTTACAGTGTAACATTAACATGTTAATTTTAAAATAAACTTTCATCATTATCATCATTGTTTAACGTCTGTTTTCCATGCTAGCATAGGTTGGACATTTTGACCTAGGTCTGGGAAGCCAGGAGGCTGCACCAGGCTCCAGTCTGATCTGGCAGTGTTTCTACAGCTGGATGCCCTTCCTAACACCAACCACTCTGTGAGTATAATGGGTGCTTTTTACGCACCACTGGCACAGGGGCCAGGGGAAGCTGGCAACGGCCACGATCGGTTGGTGTTTTTTACATGCCAGCGACACAGAAGCCAGTCAAGGCAGCGCTGGCATCGGCCACATTCGGATGGTGCTTTTTACGTGCCACCGGCATGGGTATCACAACTACAACTTCCATTTGATTTTTATTTTGATATTGATGTACTTGACTCAAGGTCTCCTCAAGCACAGCAGGTCGCCCTATGATCCAAGGTACTTGAATGAGCTGGGGCTGGTGTAGGATACGCCGTGAACTCACTTTGTTTGTTGGGTCTGGGCAGTCACAGCATATCTCCAGAGGTCTTGAAGGTCATGCTTGACCACCTCATCCCATGTCTTCCTGGGTTACCTCTACCCCAGATTCCTTCAACTGTTTGGGAGTGGCACTTCTTCACACATCTCTCCTTGTCCATCCGTAGTACAAGATCATACCGGTGCAAACGTCTCTCTTGCATGCCACATCCGATGCTTCTTATGTCCAACATTTCTCTCAGGGTGTTTACACTCTGTCGTGTGTGCACACTGACATTACACATCCAGCAGATCATGCTAGCTTCATTTCTTTCAAGCCTACACATGTCCTCCGCCGTCACAGCCCATGTTTCACTGCCGTGAAGCATGGCAGTTCGCACACATGCATCGTACAGTCTACCTTTCACTCTGAGCAAGAGACCCTTTGTCACCAGTAGGGGTAGAAGCTTTCTAAACTTTGCCCAGGCTATTCTTATTCTAGTGGTAACACTCTCTGAGCATCCACCCCTACTACTAACTTGGTCACCTAGGTAGCAGAAGCTATCAACTACTTCTAGTTTCTCCCCCTGGAGTGTGATGGAATCTGTTTTCTGTGCATTGCCGCTTAATTTAAGAATGATCTGCAAAATTTCATTTTTTTTTTTTACCTTATTGACCAATATATAGGTAGGGTAATTTGTATGTTGCTACAATTTTTAAGTTACTTAATAGTTGTAATGGGTAAGAGAAAAAACAACACTAGAAACCAGAGCAAGGATCGCTCAGCTTAGTAAGCTATTTGGAACGAGGTTGAATGCTCTAAAACAGCCGTTTACAATGCTGTCCATCTTTATAAGGAAACTAATGATTATAAAGACTGCTCTGAACCTGGGCAACCAAGAAAAGCAACAGCAAGAATGGATAGATACATTCATAGACTGTCCTAAAAAAAACTAAAAATGACTGCTGTTGACATTTTAAAAGAAATTTGGCAAAAATATGGAGTGTCCACCATAAAAAACTGTCTCAAAGAATTTGGACTTCTAGGAAGAACCTCTTGTAAAAAGCCATACATTTCTTTAAAAAATAGACTTGCCTGAATACAGTTTGCAAAAGAGCATTTGAATTGGAGTCTATCAGATTGGTAGAATGTGTTGTGGTCGGATGAGTCAAAGTTCAACTTGTTTGGCAGTGATGGCAGGAAGTATGCAAGAAGGGGTATAGGCAAAGAATATCATCCAGAATGCATCTGACCTACAATTAAGCATGGTGGTGGAAGTGTGATGTTGTGGGGGTGCATGTCTGGAAAAGGCATTGGTCCTATAATCTGAATCAAGGGTATTATGGATAGTAAGTCCTACCTAGAAATATTGGATAAGACTATGCTTCCATACACCCGAAAGCATTTGGGCTGATCTTGGATCTCCCAGCATGAAAATGACCTGAAATACACCTTGCACCTAGTCAGAGCTTATATTAGGTCTAAAAGAGTTCGGTTGATGGAGTGGCTGGTGCAATCGCCCAGCCTAAATCCCATCGAAAATCTTTGGAAAAGTTGGGTAGAGCTGTCCAAAGTAGTAAGCCAAAGAATAAGGTTGATTTTTTTAAACATTATTAGCCAAAACTGGGGAAAAAAAATCTCAGGAACAGTGACAATTAATGATCTGAACAATTCGATATTTCACAGATGCAAAGCTGTATTAAGTAATTTTGGATACCCAACCAAATACTGACTGTGTGAGCTTATTGTTTTTTTGTTGATTTAAACCAATAAAATGAAATTTTACAAATTGTTCTTAAATTAAATGGCGCTATAAATTACAATTAAGATTTATTTTTAATTCAAAATTAATATGTTGCATATCATATTAAAGCTTGTGAAATTTTCTTTATTTTGATAAATTCACAATTTACAACTTGAATATATTAAAAAAATGCCATTTTAAAATTAGTATACTAGTATTCTTAAACTAAACGGCGCCACTGTAACTGTCACAAAGTTTTGGTATTAAATTCAAAAAGTTTTGGTCAGTTTTCTAACACAGAAAGTTGTGTTTATTATTATAGCCAAGGTAGGTAGCTCTTGTGAACCATTTGAAACCCAAATGCTCTTACAATAGATCTCAATGCTGAATATTTAAGAACCAAATGAAGGTCAGATTTTCAATCCCGGAATCATCTTAATTCCAAAAAAGGTATAATATGTCTACATAGAGCAAATGTAGACTGAGATACAAGGGTCCCAGACTGACAGAATTTCACTTTTATTTATACAGATTTCTAGTTTCCATGCTAATCACAAAATTTTATTTATCTATTTATTGTTCTGGAACTTCAGCCAATCAAAGTATGCTGGAAGTCAGAATAGCCACACATTTCTGGTCTTATGAAATGAAAGGCGTTTGATCAAATTGACCTAGAGTTAAGTAACAATAACAAAAAGTATCCATACCATTACCACTATTGCTGCTACTACTACTTGATAGCTGTGGTGATAGTATTGCATTGCTATTTTTAGCAAGTCAATCGAACACTATGTTTTTAAGAAATTTAGTTGCTATTTCTACTACATCTAGCTAACATGTAGAGGTTTTCCTTATTGAGGGAGGTCTGGCTGTTTGCTTTCAATACATTGTTATGGGAATAAATTAGCAATTCTGACTACAAAAAAAAAAAAAAAAAAACTTTTCACTCTCTAAAATTTTCTAACTTTTTAGTTATTAATTTCTCAAAAACAAAATGGTTATGATTTTCATAATTAGCATGAAGAACTATATATGTGTAGGTTTCAATAATACCCGAACAGATACTTCAAACAGAAAAGCCTAGGGATACACTGGACAGTATAGTCCAAGATATACAAGATGAGATGGTCATGGCCGAATGCCTGCTAGAAAATAATCAACACATGATGACTTATACAAATCATTGAAGTATAATTATCCATTCAATGTCACGAGAGCAGTGACTTCTTTAGTTTTAGGGAAGTTATTGAACTATTCTGTTACAAATTATTATTGGGTCATCCCATAAATAATGCGATTTTTTTAATACTTTTATTTTTCAAAATTAAGATAAACAAAGTTCTTTTTTAATCTAAAATATACTCTCCTTCATTTTCTACAATGCTCTTCCATCTACCTGGTAGACATGCAAGGCTCCTCTTCCAAAATTCACTTGTCCATGACAAAAAAGTACTTCTCCAGTACTGTTCTGACCTCGTTTACAGAATTCATATTTTTTCTGTCCAAATGATTTTGAAGACTGTGGAATAAATAATAATCAAATGGGGAAATGTCTAGCGAATATGGTAGGTGGGGTATTGTTTCCCATTCAAACTGCTTCAGCCTTTGGAATGTCATCCTCGCTGCATGTGGCTGAGCACTATCCTGATGGAAGAACACCTTTCATCTTGAAACCAAAGATGATCATTTTTCTTCTAGCACTGACTTAAACTGCTCAAGCTACTTGTAGTAGATCTCCTTTGTTATAATTTGGTTTGGGTTTAAAAGTTCAAAGTGGACTAAACCTTTCATATCCCACCAAACAGATAACAACACCTTACGTGGGTGAAGACCTTCTTTAGCCTGGGATGACAGTGTTTCTCTTTTCCCTACCCACTGTCTTCGGTGCTGGACATTTCTCCTCACCAGTCACTATTTGGTCTAAAAAAGATTCATTCATGAAATATGGCAGCAAAGAAGAGCACACATTCCTCTCTGTGCATGATTAGACTTGGAAAGTTTGTGAGGAACCCATTGAGCCAATTTGCTGACTTTTTTTGTGTATTCACTGTATTGTATTAAATAAAATGGTTATACAGCCTGCACTTGTCATCCTCTCAATTATCTGGCACACAGGTGTCGATGAATGGCTGAATGACCAAATCCGAGCTTCTCTGCTAGTTCCTCAACAGTTACAAAGGGATTTTGCTCCACTAGGGTTTGCAGGACGTCCTCGTCAAGCTCTACAGATCTTCCAGGCTTATCTTCTCGGCTGTAGTTCCCGGCTTAAAATTTCTGGAACCACTGTTGACACTGGCTTACACTATTTGTCTGATCCCCATTTACTGAATTAATATTCCTTGCACTTTCTGTTGCGTTGTTGCCTTTATTGAACTCATAAAGCAAAATATGCCGAATATGCTTCTTTGTCACTTCTATTATAACTTTGAAAAAATAACTTAAAATCGAACTGCACTCTTAAAAGTTTGCACTAAGAATAGGTACAAGGTAAAACTACTACCTGCTTTTATAGCAAGTTGATGCAGGTAGTTTACCCCGTCCCCACCAACCTTTAGTTCATGCGATTGAAAAAAACTGCATTATTTATGGGATGACCCAATATTGCTCATTTATGAGTAGTAACCCAGAAAGATAAAAAAAAAAGGTATACAGAGAAAAATTTAGCCAGCAAGATAGATATGATTTGCATATCAAAGTCCTATCAAAGCTGCTTGGTCAGCTTCAAGTTTTCTCTCAACATATAAATCAACATCTAAATTTTATGGCAATGAAAAAGGAACTTTTTTGATTAGTAAACGCCGAGCCATAGCTATACTCAAACAGAGCAGATTGAAACTGTTGTTCAACAACTGTATCAGTTCATTACCCTATATCAAAGGTCACGAAACCTTTTTCACAGCAGGCCAGATAATTGAGGGAATGACGAGTGCGGGCTGTATAACCATTTTATTTAATACAATACAACGAATAAACAAAATAAATAAATAAATAAATAAAGACAACCAACATATTCATTTACAAAAAATTTATTGAAGAAGGTGACGTTAACAATATGATAGTTATATCACACCCAGTGCGCACATATCCAAATCTCACAAACTAGGCAGCAAAAAGGGTTAGTGAGATTTGTGAAACTGTTGCTTAGATTTTAAGATATCATCAATATTTGCCTTGGAATTGCTGCATCCAACCAAAAGAATTCCTTTCAAACGTTCATCAGTTAACCTCATTTGATGTGCTGACTTCACAGACATAAGTTGTTCCAAATACTGATGCAATACCAGAGGCAAGTTTCTTCAAATTTGGAAACTCATCAAGTAAACAATGATATAATTCAACAAGTTTTCCTTCTCTTTCAACAAGTCATTTGCTGGCAAATCAATGAGCACCAACAGCAGTTCAACTGGCACATCATCAAGTTTACAATCAAACGGATTCTGAAACAGAAGAGTGTCACTCTCAATTCTGTTGAGATCTGAAAATCTCTCCAAAAAATGCTTATTTAAATCATGAATAATCTTCTTTGGAAACTTGAGGTTGACATCTGCTGCGATTCCAGCGCGAAGCTCTTTAAAACACTGAAAATGAGAGAAGTTTCCTCCTTCCAGTTGTGCTTCAAACAATGATTGCTTTCTCCAAAATCCTTTGATGATTCTGTAGAGATCTCAGATAAGGATATCCTTTCCCTCAAGTTTCAAGTTCAATTCATTCATGTGGGTTGTGATGTCAACCAAAAATGACAACTTTGACAGCCAGGTAGGATCTGACAGAAGTTGATCAGCTCTATCCTTTCCAGTGAGAAAAATATCTATTTCTCTTCAGAGCTTATAAAAACAAAAGAGGACTTTATCGCAACTGAGCCACCCCACTGCTGTGTGATAAGGCAAGTTACAGGATTCAGAATCAATTTCTCCAAGAAAAGTCTGGATCTTAGTCCTGATCTTCCCCACCGAACCCTTCCTCACTCCAGCCATGTTTTTTCCACCATCAACTGTAACACATTGAAGCTGATTCCACTGAGGCCTTGCAAAGTTTTCTGCATGTCCATGAAAAATGCCTTTTCCAGTTGTTGTCCTGTGGATGTTGCAAACGGATGATAACTCTTCTGTGATCTAAAAGTCCAAATTAACACCACGAATGCACACGAGAAGTTGTGACGTACTCGAGAGATCAGTAGACTCATCCAGCGCCAGAGAAAACCACAAGAAGTTCCTAGCTTTCTTGCGTATCTGTAGCACTTCGTTCTCTCCAAATTCTTGTGTTCTCCGCACAGCTGAACATGTTGAAAGGCTGAAACTTCGAAGCAAACCAGCTTTCTCAGGATACAAGTCATTTGCTGCTTCCATCATACACTCTTTGATGAAGTTGCCGTCAGTAAACGGTTTTCCTAGCTCTGCCATCTTATGCACTATTTTGTAACGTGTACGAGTGACAGATTCATTTTCAGCAAACATTCTCATGAAAAGAATGTTTAAACACAGGAATGCAAGTTAAAACACGATCGCTGCAGGAATGAACTCTCATTGCAGGTACTTACACAAAAGATACAGTGCAACGGCGGGCTGAAGTTTGGTGACCCCAGCTCTATATGATAAAAATAAAATAACAGCAACGAGTTCATAAAAAAAACAAAAAAAACGAGCAAATGTAGAAAAAGAAAACCCACTATTTCCCAACCCCCGTCTCTCTCCCTCCCTCTCTCTCTCTCCATCAACCAAACGCTCATGGATCTATCTGTTGCTTCCTGAAATACTCTGTTCTCTATAATAGAGAGTGGGGTACAATGAACAAATAAAGTAGGACCAGTGTGATTGTCACATTGACAAGTACTTTTAATACACTGTCAAGTGGAACGCCTGTCTATCTATGTTATAAGTGCATAGAATACACGTACAAAAAGCTGTTTGTATACACATACACACAGTCAGAATAACGTAGATAAAACAAAGTATAAAGCAGCTCGCACTCAAAAAAGCTTTCCAGTTTTCTGCCACAACAAAATAGTAGGGTATCATAAATAAATAAATAAAAAGAAAACTGAAAAAGAAAAGACAGAGATGGGGAAAAGGGGGCAACTAATTGGGAAAAGCAGAAGAAACAGCAGCTCTCACCTAATTATTAATTAGTAGGTGTTCAGGAGAAATGAAACTACACGTAGTGTGATGTATCAATGAAATAATTAGCAGCATATACGAAGTATTTCTATTTTCACCACTGTAAGTATAACATATTGAAATGTGCGTAATATTATTAAATGTGGATATTGATATGCAATACAATGCATGCGTTCATGTACAAAGGTGCATATACGTGAAAAAGAGATCCAAAAAAAAAAAAGTTGTTTACTGCATGAATATCACATGTATATATTATACATTGCTATTCAATGGTTTCTACATTTATAAAAGTATCATAATATAACTTGCATACACAAACGTGATGTTGTAGGCAAGGAGCCTCAACGTATCCGTTAGGCTTGCTAAAAATAGCAGCTAAATGCCTTTCATATTACAATACTACTTTACAAAGTAAACAAACACACACACACACACACACACACACAAAGTATGGGATGTTCGCGGCCTTTGATTGTAAGTCTGCTTGATCACAATAAAAACAAGCCCGCTTTTATTGGGAATACACAGAATCCAATGGAGTAGTTTTTAAGGAAGTTTTTAGTTCTACTGCGAGAAAAATTTGCAACATTGACGGTGACAATATCAGAATGTCTTGAGCAATAAAGAGTATGTTCTGTAACTTCGGTTTTTAACATCCATTCTATCCATCACTGGTATTAATGTGAAACTGATGTGCAACAAAAGATTAAGTCAAGCTTGGTAATACTTTATATTTTAAAAGTGATTTATAACTAAAAAAAAAAAAAAAAAAAAAAAAAAAAAAGACGAAGAGAGGTGGTGTAGAAAACAAGCAGATGTATTAGTATAACGTTCGGGAATTGAAAAAGTCTTTAACGTTTCGAGCCTACGCTCTTCCACGGAAAAGAACACAGAAAGAAAAAAGGAGAGAAACAAGCAGAGAAAAAAATGTGTGTAGTGGTTAGCGATCTATCATGGCGAGAGTGGGGTACCAGCGCGTGTGTTTTGAGTTCAAATCTAGTGCATGAGTATGTTATCTCTTTGAGCATTTTATTTTATATCTCGATTAATCTGAACTGTCAGTAGTAAGCATGAAATCTGGAAATGTTACCAGCAATAAACATTGGTAAACTATCAAGACAGGAATTTATCTTTACTTGGAACAAAAGTGAAGAGCAGACTGTACAACGAAGGAACCTCTACTTGGTCGAACAACTCGCTAGAAATAGCAACCAAATTTCCCTCAGATCATATCCTACTATCTTTAAAAAGGAGGAGCATTGAATAATGTTGGCCTATATACATTATGTCTGGAACAAAAAATGAGATGCCCACAAATACCTTGACCACTCGATCTGAACCGACGTGATTTTTCTAAACGAAAACAAGTTCGTTAGCCATTAATAGGTAGGGATAGCATGCACATTTGTATTTCGAAGTTAATCGTTTGATATATATATATGCAAGGTTTGATATATATATATATATATATATATATATATATATATATATGCAAGGTTATGCGCTGTTATCTTGATATGAGATCATCATGTCGTGCAAATATGGTTGTGATGCATGTGTCTGGTGAACCCTCATCAGACGGGTGGTCATGATGGGTATACTAGGCTTCGTATATTTTACCTCAGTGTCACTTTGATGGCATGCACAGCTCTCTCACTCAATAACAACAACAATAATAATAATAATAATAAATGCTTTGATGCAGTACCAGGCAGTGACTCTCATGGCTTTTGATCATAACTGATTGGAAGTGTTATCATGCACATATTTTGTCTTGGTATAAAAAATGGGCTACAGGAAATATTCTGCTTCATATCACAGATTTGCTTGTCACTTGATTGACCTTAATCAGTTGAGCATGTCCCTTGGTGGATGACGATATGTACATCTCTGATCACGAGCAGAAGTAGCTGAGGAGCATCATAGCCATGTATTGAGAGGAATTCTTTTGCGTTTGAATAATTCACCTATGGAAACATGAATGTTTCATTCAACATCCTCAAACAACCCTTAGCCAGGGATCTTTTGAGCGGGATGGACCACTCGACCTGAAAAATATTTTAACTGGGCCCCACAGATCACCATGTTGCACACATATGGTTGTGATGCACGTGCATAGTGTACCCTTATCGGTCATGGGGAGTATACTGGGCTTCGTATATTTTACCCCAGTGTCACTTTGATGGCATGCACTGCTCTCTCACTCAATAATAATAATAATAATAATAATCCTTTTTACTACAGGCACAACGCCTGAAATTTTGTGAGAGGGAACTAGTCGAGGTCATCGACTCCAGTCTTTCACAGGTACTTAATTTAAGGCAAAGTCGACCTGGGCGGAATTTGAACTCAGAACGGAAAAATGGACGAAAAGCCGCTAAACATTTTGCCCAGCGTGCTAACAATTCTGCCAGTTCGCCGAAGCACATGGACTGATTTTTATATTTCTGGAGAAACAAAGACCACATGTTCCTAAAATGTTGCACAGAAGGAATGCAGCAATCAGAATGCATGTCTTTGCTTGGGTTATGATGGTGTAAAGAAGATAAGTTCGTGTGTTAACAGGCGTTTGAAATCACACCAATGCATTAGAAAGTTCAGCTTCGACTGAGAAGATCTATAATCAAAGACTTTCCAATCATAACCCTCTCGTCTTTTTATAAATCTAAGACTAAACAGCTTAATGTGTCGTTTTTAAAAGACAGTAGATATGAACTGAGGGAAGATTGGCAGCTATTTCTAACAGATCGATCGACAGCGAATAGACAAGCTTGTTGTTTAGGCTCTATATGGGCGTGGAAGTCATACCAATTACATATTGGCAGGTGACACAATAGAGACATAAACGAATAGAAAGTGAAGTCAGTAAGTGACGTGTCTAAAGAAGAGACTGTCTCTGTGATCACTTGACCTGCCAAATATAGCAGCCTGATCCCTTTAAATCATTCTACTGTCTAAAACAAAATGCACAAGATACTGGAAAATATAGTCCTTGATGACTTGGTGACGGCTGGAGTGCTTTTAACCACACGTCTTTATATATATATATGAACACTGCCGATTCGAGTCATGTGTGTCATCTATTCATCTTCTACCCACATGTATAAAATCACACAGAGAAATCAATATGTATTTTAATTTTTACTAACTTCGGGCACTAAAGTGTGGCTATGCTGGAGCACCACCTTGAAGTACCAGACATCGGTCTGGTACTTTATCAGTCTCTTTGTCCGAATCGCTAGATTACGGGAACGCAAGCAAACCAATATCGATTGTCAAATGGTGGTGGGGAAACAAAACACACACACACACATATATTTGCAACGGACTTCAACACAGTTTCCGTCAACCAAATTCACTCGCAATGTATGTAAATATAGAGGAAAGACAACTGTAAATCAGAATGTAAATATAAACTTCCAATAGTAGCTAGAGGGGATATTGTAAAGCACACAGAATATGTACCTAAAGTTGATCGAAACGAGGTCAAGTGAGTGTGCATTAGATATTCGTCGGGTGGTACTTTGGTAAGTAGACACCTCGAACTAGCACCCGGAACTAAATTACTCCAGCCTGAGATTACATGTAAGTACACTGGAAAAAAAAAGCGGAGGGGGACGTTGAAAATGTAAAGGAAAATGTTTAAAAAGCAGTGGTTTAGAATATAATCCATATACGGTAAAAGTAAACACCAATGCAAACAAGAGCAATCAGAGAGCGCAAACCTCCGCCAAGGCAACACCGACGTCCTGATTTTTTATTACCCACAAGGGGCCAAACATAGATGGGACATTACAAAACAATACAGGACACATAATCGGGGAAATAAAAATACAGAAAGAAATCGAGTGAAGAAGAAAAAATAAAGAGAATGAACGAAAATATGAAAATAATAAAATGAGGCGCAATGCCCACTCGACCCCCGAAGTTCAGTGGTTACATTTAGACATTATTTTGAAGACTTTTTTTTATTTTCCATTTTTTTCTAAGACTTCACATCATCTTTTTTTATTTTTTTTTTATTAAAGTTCATATTTTAAAAGTTTTTTAATTTCTCAACTCTTTAATTTGAATTACCGGTGGTAGAGCATCAAACCACACCGGCCCGCCAAGTGAAATTAAATACCTTCTATATGTTTTTATAAACATGTCGTATCTATCCTCATTCAATAGAACACACTTTTGTTCTTCATTGAAATCCTCCCTGGGTAGTTTCACCCTTATTAATCCCTTCCACTTGGAAATCCTCCTGTCCACATCTCATTCTTTTCCTAGTATACTATGAATGCCTTATTTTTAAAATCGTGCCGTTCTGTCACTTCTACTGATTTTCTTTCTTTTGGTTCTATTTCTATCGTCTGCGTATTTTCGAATATAGGCGGTCCCCTACCTTCTTTGGGCGTCCTGTCCGGTTCTGCTGCTGGTCTTTCCGAGTCGTCTCTTTTTTGCGCCTTTTTCCTCCTTTTGGGGCTCACAAACCCGTCACTCCCCTCGCTTACCACTTTCGATCTGTCTTTCTTCGACTCCAGCTCTTCCGCATCCCTGGCGCACTCCATATCACTTTCGCTGTCTCCACTTGGTACTCCAGTCTCCACTGTTTCTTGGTCCCTCTCCACAGCCTTGTGCTTGGGACACTGCGTCTTCATGTGGCCTCTTATTCCACATTCATAACAATTTGGGCTACGTCCCTCAACAATCACTTTAAGGGAACCCTCTCTCGGAATCTCAATCTGGTAGGGAATCCTTTCAATGTCTTCGAAAGTGGCAAAAAGCCACATCTCGACGCCGAACCCACAATTTAACTGGTTGGTTCTTCCAACTGTCCCTAATTCGGGATTCTCCTCGGTGGTAGCCATAACGGCTGCTACCAACCACTCTGACTTTATTTCTGGTGGCACCCTTTCAATACGAATGCGTACACTTCGTCTGCCCCTATATGTGGGCAACAGCGTTACCTGTTCACTGCGTAAAATAGTGGTGGAATGAAAGGCCGCCTCTTCTTTGGTGGTAAACCTCACCTCCACCGAACCATATTTCTTTCCTCGGCCAACGAAAGTTGCCGTTTTCATAAGGGGTCCCAAACATTCTTCCACGTCATCTTCCGATAGGATTTCAATTTTATTAATGGCGACGCTTGCGTGCGATACACCACCGTCCTATCACTCAAATCGTCAACCGTTTCTTCTGGAGGGACTTGCTTTATTGCGTCTCCCTCCTTTTCTATAAACTGTTCAATTCTTCGTATCTCTTCCACACTGTTATCTGTTTCAGGTCCAACAGCGGAGCCGCTCCTCCTGCAGCGGCCCTTACGTAGCTCTCCATCTTGAGAAACTAACCTTTCAGCCCCACAATGGGGAGAAAACAGCAAAAAACAATCACGCGCGAGTCGCTCAACAATGATACAACAATAAGTTGTTAGTCTGCGACACCAACGTCCTTAATTTTTTTATTACCCACAAGGGGCTAAAATTAGAGGTTATACATTACAAAGACAATACAAAACACATAATCGGGGAAATAAATATACAAAAAGAAATCGAGTAAGGATGAAAAAATAAAAAGAATGAATGAAAACATGAAAATGATAAAATGAGGCGCAACACCTACTTGAGTAGTTACATTTAGACATAATTTTGGACATTTTCTTCCCCATTTTTTGTATAATTTAAAAAGTTCACATCACCATTTTTAATATATTGTTCATATTCAAAAAATTTTTTTTAATTTTTCTATTCAATTACGGGTGGTAGGGCATCAAACCACACAGGACCGCTCAATGAAGTTATATAGCTTCTATATGAATTTATGAACGTGTCGCATCTATCGACACTCAATATTACACATTTTTCTTCTTCCTTAAAGTTCTCCCTGGGCTGTTTCACCCTTATTACTCCTTTCCATTTGGATATCCTCCTTTCCACATCTACATCCTTTTGTTAATATATTACGTATGCTTTGTTTTTCAACCCGTGCTTTATCTTCTCTTCCACCGATTCTTTCTCTCTTGGTTCCGTCTCTACTGTCTGAGTATGCTTGAAAATAGGCGGCTCCCTACCTGTTTTGGGCGTCCTATTTGGTTCTACTACTGGTCCCATGCGAGTGTTCTCTTGATTTCAACTTTCTTCTCCTTTTGGGGCTGACAAACCCGTCACTTCCCTCCTTTGCCGCTCTCGTTCCGTCTTCCTTCGACTTCACTTCCTCTGTATCTCTGACGCACTCCTTATCGCTTTTGCCATCTCCATCTTTCAATGCTTCAATTAATACACCAATCTCCGCTTCTTCTCGGTCTTTCTCCACAAACTT
>NC_068984.1:89066001-89072522 GCF_001194135.2 Octopus bimaculoides | reverse complement strand
GGGGAAAGTCGATGCTGTCCGACAGCGTCGTGGGACGTTGAACAGACGGTCCGGTGAAAATGCTTGGAATCTGGTTAGGTCCGGATTTTTAGATAGAGAAGAAGTGGAGCGAGGTGGCGGGCGGGGTTGCTCTCCTAACTCAAACCTGGTCTGAGCGGAAGCTGTCCCTGAAAGGGAGGGCGGAGGTCGCAGAGGTGTTTATCGCATTTGTGATTACCTACCGCCTGATCATCATCCCTTGTCCTGATTCGTGGCTGAACAAGTTAGAACGCATGCTCTTCCGCTTTTTGTGGAGGAGCAGGGGACCTCTGGTAAGGCGCTCTATCTGTTGCCAAAAACCGCTGAAGGGTGGGCTAAGGATGCCGTGGTTAAAAATGCGCAGACATGCGCGGAGGCTTAGGCATTTCTGGCTTTATCTGGACGGTGAACAGGTGTGGTCTCCGTTCGTCAAGCTGTTATTTCCAAGGTTCATATCCTTTACTGAATTGGACCCATGGATTAAGCGTAGAGCGAGTTTGGGCGCGTGGCATGCAGAGTGTCGTCAGGCCCTCGTGCTTCTCTCTCAGTCGGGCAAAGTGTGTTTCGTAAAAGATGGAAGCCTGTGGCAAGTATGTCGAGAGTGAAAGAACCTGTTTAAGCGAGAGCATAAAAAGGAAAAACAAAGTCTTCGGTGTGAGAAAGTGGTTTGCGGGGTCAACCACGTCCTCCGCTTCATTTTGTTAATCATACATTTGTATTTTATTTTGTATTCTTAAAATTGCTCATTCATCCTATTAATTTCCGTCAATCAGTCACCAATTCACGATATGAATTCATGAGCACGTCGTATCTTTCGTCATTCAATAGAACACACCTTTCATTCTCCTTGAATTTCTCTCTGGGCAGCTTTACTTTTTTACTAGTCCCTTCCACTTGGCTATTCTCCTTTCTACCTCTACACTCTTTACGCAGTAGACTAAGACTACCTTATGTTTAAATTCTTTCTCTCTTGGTTCCGTCTCTACTGTATGCTTGAGTTTAGGCGGCTCCCTGCCTTTTTGTGGGGCGTCCTCTCTGTTTCTGCTGCTGGTCCTTGCGAATGTTCTCTTAATTTCGCCTTCTTACTCCTTTTGGGGACAACAAACCCGTCACTCCTCTCCTTTGCAGTTTTCGTTCCATCTTTACTTCTTCTGCATCTCTAACGCACTTTGTATTACTTTTACCATCTCCGTCTTTCATTGTTTCAATTTTTTCTCCAATTTCCACTTCTTGGTCTTTTTCCACAGTCTTCTCACTCTGAGCAGGCTTGTGCTTGGGGCACTGCGTCCTCATACGGCCTCTCACTCCGCATTCGTAACAATTCGGTCGACGACCCTCAACAATTTGAAGGAACTTTCTCCCGCGATCTCTATCTGGTAGGGGATCCTCTCAATGTATTCGAAAGTGGCAAAAAGTCACATCTAGACACTGCATCCCCACCAGTTTAACATGCTCGTTCTTCCCACTGGTCCCAATTCGGGATTCTCTTCGGTGGCAGCCAGAATAGCTGCCACCGAAGAGTGGTTACTCTGTCTTTATTTCTGGTGTCACTCTTCCCATTCGAATCCGAACACTGCGCTTGCCTCTATACGTGGGCAGCAGCGCTACCTTGTCAGAGCGTAGAATAGTGGTGGAATGGACAATCTCAAAGAGAAAGCCCTCAACAATCCAACCGTGGTCAACATTGACGAGACTCAAACAAACAAGTTGTTACTCTGAGACACCAATGTCCTCTAAACGATTAGCCAGAGATGATTTTTAAAATAAACTGAAATATCTGAAATAAACTAGACTGCTCTCACAAACGAGACTACTAAAAATGAAACCTCCAGTCAGGAGGCCAAACATCCCTGAAAGTTTCATTCGAATCCATTCAGCGGATTTTGAGATATCTTGTTCACGAACAAACAAACAAACGCGACTAGAAACAATAGCTCCGCCTTGGCGAAGGCGGAGGTAATAAAAACGAACGGTGTGTGTGTGTGAAAGTTCTATCAATGGAGGAGCTCTGAAGAGAATCTAGTTATGAAGAGAAGCAAAAGAATAGATCTGTATAGAGAAATCACAAGGGTGTGTAGTAACATGCGAATGCAGAAGACTGACGTCTAACATCAAGAGAAGGGCAACGTCATATTAATGTTAAGTGGGAAGTAAGTGCACAAATCATATTTTTATTGGTTGGTTAGGGGAGAGGGATGGACCCCATGATATTTGCAGGCCTTCTCAATTGGTGTGATTGATTGTTGCAATCGATGTGCAGCCTGAATGTCTGCAGGAAAATGTAGGGAGAGAAAGAACCACAGTTTTCCGATTCAAATACTTGCAACAAAATTACTCCGTGCTAAGGCACCTAAGAATCCCCTAAATTGTCGCCGATGTGTAGTAAAAGCTATAGAGAGGTGTAAGAACAGATATGTGCAAAAGCCACATTATTGTACAATAGTGGGCAAATTCAGAAATCATACGAACGTATTGTAGATGAATGCGAATGACATCAATGTGCAGCTGCGCCGACACTGAACAGTTGTCCAGGGGTCCATACAAGTCTTGGGGCTCAATCCTAATGCATATATGCAGTTGCTGGGAATCAATAAATAACTACTGGTGCCTTGCTGCACTCAAGAAGACCTGTCCACCACAGCAGAATTGATACCGATGCTGGAGCTACATAAAAAAAGCACTGGTGCTGGTGCTACTCTGTGGAGTGATTGGTGTTCGGAAGGCCATCCAGCCGCAGAAACCATGTCAGAACAGTCAATGGAGCCTGATGCGACCTCCGACCTTACCAGCTCCGGTCAAACCGTCTAACCCATGTCAGCATGGAAAATGGACGTTAAATGATGATAATATAGGACCAAGTTCATTCTCTATAATGCTGCTAAGACAGTTCTGATATGCAGAAAGTAAATGCAGAAGTTATATCAATGTGCAGCAGACAATTACAGAAACACTAAAATATAATAAACAAATGCAGAAGAGATTTCAGTTTATAACAAACATCATCATAGTGTTTAAAAGCATTGAACTGATCTACACAACGATAGATTTTTAGCTTTTAAAACAAAAGTTAGCAAACGCGGTTGCTATACTTTCTTGAAGTAGCATCCTAATATGACGATATATCGAACAAAATTCAGCATATGTTACATCAAAAGACGGGATGGTCACGACTTGAATACCTTTGATTTGCTGAACAACAGCAATGAAACATGCACCTTATTTGATATTGGCGAAATGAACTGTGAAATTGTTTTATATCACTCCACAATCCACAATATTGGTTGTATAGATATGTATGTTTATACATGAGCTTGTAATGTGGTTTATAGTTGTGTTACCTTGAACGGTTGTTGTCAATAATAACAGTGTAATGAAATAATGCTATCTACCTGCATAGATACTGAGACATCTAACAATACCAAACTTCATGTTTTGATAACGGTGTTTTTAATACAATGGGAAGTTGAAAAACGCTATTTTAGTAGGACACCATAGTTCGTAGTGCCCTGCTTGGAAGCTGCTAGAGTCTGTAAAATAAATACCTGTAATATACTGACCCAATCCAACTATTCTCTAGCTTTTAATAAAAAGAGCCTTTTGTGCATCGAAAGAGAAATCGTTAGTTGTTTGCAACACATGAACCAAAGAAATTTAGTTGATGATAGTAAATGACACGCGTGCTTCGAACCGCACTTAACACCAACTTAAATGAAAAACATGGATATGTAATGGGAAAGAACAGGACAAGCTAAAGTGGGTATGTGTAGCTCTCCTGTGTGACTCTTCTGTCCGGCATTCGTCATGATAGATCGCTAACCACTATACATACATTTTTTTTTCTCTCCTTGTTTCTTTCTGTGGAAGATCGTAGGCTCGAAACGTTAAAGACGTTTTCAATTCCCGAGCGTTATACTAATACATCTGTTTGTTTTCTACACCACCTGTCTTCGTCTTTTGTTTTTTCGTGAATTCTCCCTATATATATATATATATATATATATATATATATATATATATATGTATGTATATATATATATGAGATAGATACATATATATTGGTATGTAAGAATAAACAGGCATTTCAAGATTTTGTCGATGTTGTGAGGAAGGAGATACAGGAGAAACAACGGCAAAAAAATAAATAAATAAATAAAAAGTAAATTTAGTGGAGCAAAAAAAAGTGCGACGACAACCTTTAGTCGAAGATATGAAAGAAAAGGAGGAAAAAATAAAACACGTGTAAATAATTATGAAACAACATTTACACACGTATCATATTTACACAAAGAACTTCTTCGGGTAGTGTATTTAAAAATAGACCCGGTCCGCTCTACTTATACGCTAACTGTATATTAATGAAAAAGATTTTATAGACATACATCATCTAACTCTGTAGCCACTCAAATGTAGGTACGCTGTCTTTAATATTCATATACTTCAACAACAGCCGGGTGCTGGACTAGACAAACATGATGTATGTATGCTGACAAGAACTTCAAGAAGTTAAGTGTGGCCCGGTGTATGAAAATAGGTAGTGGTTTGAATTGACACAATTTTCGAGAACTTGTGATAATAATACTCATTTTATCAACTCTGAAGAGATTTATTTTTTTAAGTTGAAAGTAGTCCAGATAGGTTACAAATTATTACTTTTAACCAAACCAGTAAAAATAAACGGGAAGTTGTGTCGCTCATGCCTCTCTCAAAGCTATTAGCCATATATGAGTTACAATCACAATTCATTATGGAAACCGGGAGAACGCCATATAAGAGATAATGGCATCTCATTATTTATCTTTAAATTTGGTCTATCACAAAGCTAAATTTACAAATAAAGATCGGAGAATATGCCTTGGTGTATGTTGTTGAGTTCAAATCTCGCCGAGGTTAACTGTCAGTCGTCTGGGATCGACAAAATAAAGTTCAAGACAAATACTGGAGTCGATTTATATTCCTATAATGCATTACAGTAGATGCGGATGAGATAGTTGAAGACTGAGAGTAGAAATTGGCTGCCGACTTAATAAATATATATCTATTGTTTTATGTCTGTTTCATTCCAGTATATTGACTGGTAAACCCATCTCTCTCAGCTATTGTTATATTTGGGTGATGTATTGTCAATGTAAATCATAATTGCTATTAACAGAGAGGCAAAACCAGAAATTTTGGGGTGGGGACAGTCGATTATATCGACTCTGGATGGATGAAAAGGGAAGTTGACCTCGGTTGGATTTGAACACAGAAAAAGGGAGAAATACTGTAAGGTATTTTACGCGGCTCGCAAACGATTCTACCAACCCATCATTCTCATAGTAACCAGTCCACAAAATACTGAAAGGAGGTTTGACAGACGCGATTGTATGGTCTCCAGTTTAATAGTGGTATACCTTTCGTTATCTGAGAAAAAGTAGGACCCGACGCTATTTGATCCTGAACTATTAATTTCCATTTTCATCAAGTCGTTGCCGGTTTTGTAAATTGACTCTCTTGGACGGGCATGTATAGCAACAACATATATATAAGCACATCTGTTTCGTTGAGCGAAGGAACAAAAGCGCGAAAAGTGTTAGAATGCAAACTGACGGCCAGGTGAAGAATATGTTTTACTAACTCAACAATGAATCACGTAAGAGTACGGCTAAGAGAGAAGCGTAAGGACAAAGGGGAATTCTACACACACACACACACACACGGTGTGTATGAGTGAAGAAAGAAAAGAAAGCAGTTGTGTGGAAATAATAAAAGATAATAGGCGAAAGAGTAAAGGAAACTGATCGGTTAGGTATCCGGTATCGAGTGGAAGATGTGTCATGTCTCGATGTCTCACGTAAGAGACTGAGGAAAGACAGGCATTCCGATGATAGACAAGCGACTTTAATATTTTCACCGTCGTCTTGTTAGTGCTTAGAGAATAGAACTAATTGTTCAGGTAATATATATTTATATATACACACAGACATATATCATGCACACACACACATATTTATATACGCGTAGAAATGTGCGTATACAAATCTTTGAAATTATGTAGCTCTACATGCCTCTTCTTCGTTACTACTAAAAAATAAATAGAGCGTTAGGAATGCCCATTTTATTTGCTATATATTAGCAGCGAATCTAAAAATTTAATAATTTGTCTATTATAAAACAGCCAAAAATTTCGAATTATCATTTGAAGATCTATGTATGACAGAATGAGTAAAATAGTACGAGAAAACCTTGAGAGTTAAGAATTCTAATTAATAATATTTGAAAATTTAAAATACCCTTCAAAGATCGACAGAAATGAATATTTCGACATGGTTACACGCACCTTTATACACAGTGAACCAGTATTTTGACTAAGTTTCCAAAACGTATATTTCGAATTTAAATAGAATGTTGAAATAAAGGTTTAAATGTTTTATGTATAAAGAAAAATAATTCTCCCCCACCTCAGAATATAAGCTGTGTGCGCGTGTGTATGAATATATGCACGATAATATATATATATATATATA
>NC_068984.1:89064830-89065801 GCF_001194135.2 Octopus bimaculoides | reverse complement strand
ATATATATAAGAGAGAGAGAGAGAGAGAGAGAGAGAGAGATAATAAACAAATAATGGGTAGAAGATATAGATGTTTTATAGTGAAGAAATCGAAAATATCTATATGCAGTAATATATAGTATAGTTCTATGAAATACAAGGAGGAATGAAAGGATGGAAAAGATAATAGTTATGCGTCAAGGAAGGGGTTAACAATCAACAAAATGAGATTTCCAGAAGTCGATACACACACACGCACATTACGGTCGACGAATATATAGATTCAGAGGACAAGAACTAAAATGAGACGAGAGATGTAAAGAATGTTTTAAGGAGGCATCAACCATCATTGCAGTAAAATACTCTTTTCAAAGATGCTGAGAATCTAGTTCTCAGCAATAAGTTGTTGTGAGGACTTGAAGATAACCAGACATGCACGTGTTTGTGCGAGTTTGAATGTGAAAAATGACGCAAGCATTAATTACTCCGTCGAGTATGAATATTGCAAGAGATACATGTTAATTGAAAAAATAATTTCCCCAAAACAGGTGACAAGCTAATTAAATGTTTTTGTTTATTTGTGCTATATGAAAAATAAATAGAAATGACAGACAACTAATGCTGATTACTGTTCATCTGTTCTTCATCGCATGCGATTACATTGTCTTCTAATGAGTTAGATGCTAATAGACAGAGATGATGGGAAAATCCAAAAATGCGTGTATTGGTAAATAATCGTAGTAATTGACAGCGCGGATAAACAGACATCTTGAGAATATTTTGAGTGGCGAGTGTATTAGAGATATCTAACTCCAACCACACCGATCCAACACTCAATACATATTGTAAGACAACAAATAACATTACAGTATGACGAGATAGGAATATTATATACGCTGATCTATCTCAACTACATGATGATTTGTTCTATAATTGATAACTATTACGATGTATCTCATGCTGGAGCACAGCAACAATTTCAATATATATAT
>NC_068984.1:89062797-89064730 GCF_001194135.2 Octopus bimaculoides | reverse complement strand
TATATAATATATATATATATATATATATGTGTGTGTGTGTGTTTTCGTGAGCATATAGAAAGTACGTGTAGACATGTAGCTGAGAGAAGAACAAAAAAAAATCTAAGAATAAATTAACTGCATGCGTATGTGCACGTAGTACGTATACAACTTTCTAATGTACATGTTTACATCCACAGGCACACACACTTACACGTGTGTGATGGAGAGGCACGTAAACAATTACTCGAATCCATGCGTGTAATTCGTACAAGTGTTTTAGACACACATACATTGTATGTTTGTATGTATCTAGAGAGAGAGAGAGAGAGAATTGTGTGTGCGCGCTTATGTTTATTATGTATACATATATCTAACAAACGAAAGAAAACAAACATGCAGTGAAGCTATCTAGAGTAGAGCGAAAAAGTCAGTAAGGTAAACAAGCAACCAGAATGGATTGGTGAGCTGGAATAAATGACAGTTGGTTGAGGATAGAAAGAAAAACAGACGAAATTGTGTTGTATGTGTCAGACAAAAAAAATTACACACATAATCAACATAATGTAATATATAATATTAATTATATATATATAGTGTATTTTTGTGCACGCGCACTTATACGTTTGTATGTTGTAAGCTTCAACATAGGCCAAACAAGAAAATGACCGTACTACCAAAATAGGGTGGGGTGAGAACAGCAAACAGAAAAGAGGTAGGTTCATTGTTTCCCCCCGATTCTTCCTTCCTTCCTTCCTTCTTTTATTTTCCTTCCCCTGAATACAGAGGGAGCATCGAACATGACAGGGTAAGACATAGAATCCGGAGCCAACGCTGTAAAATTAGCATAGGCAAGCCCTTACAAATCGGTATTATATATATATATATTATATCTATTGTAGTAGTAGTTTAGTCCCAGACAATCGAAGAGGGATACATAATCATAGCCATTCCAGCCATGACTATCCCATCCGCTTTTTTTACGCATAGTATATCTATAACTACATCAGCCAATATATTTTTATTACTATTTAGAGACAGTAGGGTTTCATCCGAGAGATTAGTCTACTATTTCTAGCAGACCGTGTGGTACACGAACACACACACACACATATATATATATATATATATAAGTATGTATGTGTGTATTTGAAGGGTAGGGAAGGGTAGTAGCACCCACCGACAGGAAACCCTTGAATATGCACAAGCGGTAAGGATATGTAGCGACGAGAAAGAAGGAGTGAGAGATAAAGCAAAATAAAGTGAGTGCACACTTACCGAGCGAAAAAAAACCAAACCGCTGAAGAGATTAGAAAACGTTTCAGGGTGACTATTTCCTTTCGACTTAGCTTAAAACACTCGAGAGGTAATGGAGTGCTACGCCTCTTGTGGCGACCTCTGTTGAATACTACAAAGCAAGGAGCAGGGGAAAGGGGGAAATAACTCAATCTTCCTGGGTCTCATCCATTTAGTTTTTTGTGGGAAATTTGTTATTGTAGTCGTACATTTGTTGTTACAAATGCACACATGCACATATATATGTATATATATATATACGTACACACATACGTAAATACATATATGTATATTGGTAAATATGTGTATATATGTGTGTGTATTTTATATGTGCATATGCGTGTATATGTATTTGTGAGTGTTTATACATGCGCGCGTGTGTGTGTGAGTGTGTTAATACATGCGCGTATGTGTGCATGTGTATATGTGTGTGACTGTGTGTCTGTGTGTGTGTCTATGCGTCTACATAAGACAACAGTAGAACTGTTTTCGCTTTTGAATTTTCAGTATTGCCTAATCATATCAAACATTAACGCACACGTACAGGCACAATTTACACATACTCGCACTCACGTGCGTGTGATTAAATATGAAGCACACACGCACGTGTGTATGTGTATGTAATATATATATATATATATATATATATATATATATA
>NC_068984.1:89059195-89061923 GCF_001194135.2 Octopus bimaculoides | reverse complement strand
TGTATATATAAAAATATACATATATATTATATATAATATATACTCTTTACTCTTTTACTTGTTTCAGTCATTTGATTGTGGCCATGCTGGAGCACTGCCTTTTAGTCGAGTAAATCGACCCCAGGTATTATTCTTTGTAAGCCTAGTACTTATTCTATCGGTCTCAGTGCTTAACAACCGATGCTATTTTGTGTGGGGCCGGGTGCCTTGCCGGAAGTATAGGATCTGTGACGTTTTGCAAACAGTTGAAGGGCCTTGCCGGAAGGGCAGAAGCAAGAGCCGTCACATGAGTGGGAGGACGACTAATGTGGGCCGGTTTTGCTTTTCACTCGGGACAGACGTGGTGGCCGCGTGAGCTCAGGAAATTTGTTACTAGGTTCTGGTCAGAGGCTAGGAAGGCACTCACTGATAAAACCAGTCTGGAAAGGATCGTTGTTACGAGAGGATCCGCGAGTGGGGTGAACTACGCTCCCTCCCATCCCACAAGCTATTTAGGCCTTCGTGCATTTTTTCTTCTCTTTTACCGGACGATATACCACCAAAAATAAAGATCGGTAACGATGCCATCAGACCCTTTTGTGGCAAGGGAGATGTTATCGCCTGGATTCGGAGAAACAAGGTGGCCACGCTGCAAGGCATTGAATATATGACAGGTTTCATGGCTTTGTATTTGGAGGGAAATTCGTTGGTGTTGTACTTCGAAATGAAAGAAGCAGATCAATTTGACTCGGAGATCGAACGGCGCCTAAAGGAAGCATTCACGGAAGGGTCGTATGCTGCGTTTGTCAAACTAGGAACGGCGAGGTGAACGGGTTAGCAGGTGGATGTGTATGTGGCAAAAATTTGGAGGTTGGTGACATCTCTAGATTTACAGGGGCAGGCTTGGAAAAGGCTGCGGCTAGCGTTTGTAAGTAGTTTGTGATATTCGTGGAGCTGCAACAGATGTCATTCTACGACAAAATATATATGAGCGAATTCACCGCTCGAGCCAGTGTGTAGACGCAAAATGTCGGACGGAATGTTGTGGCACTAGCAGCTACGGAAGCCTTCAGCGTCAGGCGGTGATCGACGAGTGACGAAAAGAGAACCTCCGTGGCTCGGCCGCGAGCATTTAAAGGTTAGCGTCTTATGTGTCGGAGTCCCCACCTGGCGAAGAACTGCAGGGACCTCAAGCCCAAACCAATTTTCTATCGGTGTAAGCGAACAGGACCATATCTCCAGCAACTACAGTTAAGGAAACGATAAGAGAGGACACTGCACCACTACCTACTCCTGCAAGCGAGTAGAGGCGCTCATACAGTCACTGCTTATAGCGGAGGTTCTAGTTGGGGGAAGATGTTAAAAGCCCTCGTAGACACGGGTTGCACAATAATTTTAGTGACCCCGAAAGTAGCTAAAAAGTGGAACGGGAAGAATCGTGTAAGGGCAGTTGATGACAGAGAGATTAGATATAGAGGTAGCAGTAAAGTGGAAACGGTGATGCAGGGAATAAAAAGAAGGCTGCGAGCAATAGGGATTGGCCTTGTGGTGGATGGAGTTGATGTGATGATGGGTATGGATGTGATCCGCTACCTAGCAGGTGTCACAGTTAGTGAAGACAGGGCTATGTTTGGTGGTCCAGGGGCACCGTGCGCTGTGAGTTTGCAACAGGAGAGTTACGAGAGCCCTGAAGAGAAATGTGCTGCATATGTCATCATAGACAAGGATTTCCAGGCTGTGTTCGACGGTTAGTGGTGGACTCGCTGGAAAGGAAACGTTGCGAGAATGGAGACAGGTGACGAGAGTTTCCCCAATCACCGACTTGAAGTCAGCATATCTGGAGTTAGACGTGGTTGAGAAACTATGGAAGTCTCAGCTGATAAAATATAAGGGTTTCGGGCTGAATTCAGCACCAAAAATCATGGCGTCGGTTCTCAAGTCTATTCTAGAAGAGGTGAACTAGGTGAAAAGGCTACCAATTCCTATATTGACGATTTCTTAGTGGACAAAACCGTGGTGTCGGCAGCAGAGGTCATAGGTCACTTAAAGAAGTTTGGGCTAACTGTGAAACAGCCGAAGGCGGTGGAAGGAGGAGCTGCACTGGGGCTCAAGCTGTGAAGACAAGACGGGCGCATGGGTATTTTGGAGATGGGTCACTATCCATTTGCAGGTTGGCTCCGAACGGCATGTAGTTACCTCAAGAGACGAGCGGACGGGGCAAGCTGTCATATGCAATGATTATCAATAAATCACAAGGGCAAACGTTTGATAAAGTGGGGCTGTTCTTACCTGAACCTGTATTCGGCCATGGTCAGCTATATGTTGCATTCTAAAGGGTTCGCAAATTATCTAATATGAGAGTTAAAGTTATCAACACTGACAAACAAGAGGAAAGAAGAGGGACAAATTACACGAAGAACATAGACTGCAAAGAAGTATTGAAAGGTGTACGCCAATTGAAATGTGTATTGGCTCTGACCCATCGTCTTGGCTTATAAGTTATCAACGATGTGATTTTCAGAGTATGCCAAGTTGCATTAAATTTTTATCCCCGTGAAATTGTGACCCCAATATTTTGCATATGAAATAATTTGTTTTACTATAAAATTTTTGCTTTCGAGATATCAAATTGTGACCATGTAAATTTTAAAATGAAATTGTTTCTGTTTATGGGGGAAATCGAAAAATAAGTGTGAATATTAATTTTATGAGTGCTATGTATTAAGTCTATAAAATTGTGCATAAAGTT
>NC_068984.1:89052786-89059185 GCF_001194135.2 Octopus bimaculoides | reverse complement strand
TTAAGTTTTCATCGTATTGCAGTTTCCTTCGCTTTTCAATGAATAATAGGTGAGCAACTGCCTTTTGATACAGACACAACACAGGCTACGTTTTCAGTATTTTTGGATAAAGTTTTCAGAAATAATCCAATAGCCTTGCTATTAATTCTGCGAAATATTCACGGGACCCACCAGTTGTTATAATTATTGCTAATATATACATACTCCAGACAATATTACCGTCCAGTGAAGCGAACACGGAATTACGCATCGGAGGAATTTACAGAGTGACTGACAACTAATAGTAGTCATAGACGTTTTAATACTGATCGATGCGGTTAGCCGTAACCTGGAACATAACCAAGAGTCACCACAGTATCCGCCCGGATGATATATCCCCCCAAAAGTCATATATACGTACATATATACGCTAACTATATGTCTGTGACTTGTAATTCCGCCTGTTTGAAGAAACGCTAGGATTTATTACGTACGCTGCGCTTATGAGGTGCATCTACGCGCACTGGGCTTACACTAGCTGAAAACGTGCAACGATGATCGAATTGTTGGCACAGAAACAAAGTCCATAATGTAAGTCTACATATCTGTACCATTCAATAAATATAGTCCACCATTTCCAAAGATATTAAAGTCAACCTCTTTTGTCGCCACACATGGTTTCTCTCTCTCTCTCTCTCTCTCTCTCTCTCTCTCTCTCTCTCTCTCTCTCTCTCTCTCTCTCTCTCTCTCTCTCTCTCTCTCTCTCTATCTATCTATCTAACTCACTTTAGTGTATTATTATTAGTAAACATAAATGGACATTTGTGTAATCGTTCTTTAACAATTCACTATTTAACTGATATAAATACAAGGATTGTACTGAAAGTAATGCAAAGTGGGCCAATTGTTTTTTTCTCACTAACATGGATAATTCGAATTGTATATGGTAGAATAACTCTTCTTCCTGGGCTCTGAGCAGAGGAGATGTGCTGTCATTGGACTATTGAGACAAAAACGGCGCAGGTTGCCCCACATAAAGAGAATGCAGCAGGTTGTTTACGAAGATGTCAACGCTGACAGTAGCAATGTGCACAGATGGATGAAGAAGTTTAAAGAAGGGGAAACCAGCATTGAAGAAAAACTACAGTTGGAAACCATTAACTACGACTTTTGACACTAATCACCAGCGTGTGTACGAAAAGATTTCAGTGAACAGACGAGTCAGAGACCGTGAGTTGCCTTCTAAACCAGACTATGGTCATAATGCATTGCAGATGATGGTGTGACACTTTGGGTATCGGAGTATGTATGCAAAGTCGGTACGTCGGCAGTTGAAACCTAACTTGAAGGAGAGAAGGCTGGTAGCCTTTTTTGATCTGTTAGCAGCTTTTGAAGGCAATAAAGACATGTTTTTCCCGACCTGATGACAGGGAATAAAACCTAAGCGGTTCTCAATGATCCGGAAATGAAGGTTGAGTCCATGGAATGTCATCACAGCTCTTCTCCAAGGCCTAAGAAGTCCAACAGCCAGCGATCGGTACCGAAAATTACAATGACTGTTTTTTGTGATAAAGGTATCATTCGCCTTCCTTTTTTAAGGTTGTACGCTGAACAAGTGGTTCATTGAGACACTCAAAAAAGCTTAGAGGAACTGTTAGGAGGCAGATTCTTAGCAAGAATCTGAAAACGATCCACATTCACCACGACGATGAATGACCATGCACATTTTTGTTAATAATCAGACAATAGCCATCTTGGGCTGGTAAGAGGTCCCTCAGCCACCATACAGTGCGGATCTGGCATCCTCCGACTTCTACCGCTTCAATGAAGAGCAGTTTTTCGGGGACAACGATTTCATAACAGAAGAGGTGAAAGTGGCTGTGAAGAAATGGGTACAACAGTGCACACTTGAATCTTTTCAAAAGGGATTCGTGAGCTGGGTTCAACGCTGAGGAAAATGCATCATGTGTGTTGAATACCATATTGGCATAGTGGGTGAGCCGATTACATCGACCCCAATAATCAAACGGTTCTTATTGTATCGACTTCGAACGAATGAAAGGCAGAGACACCTCAGCGGAATTTAAACTCCAAATGTAACGACAGGCGAAATACTGCTAAGTATTTTGCCCGGCGTGCTAACGATTCTGTCATCTCACCGCCTCAAGTGAGGGTTACTATAATGAGAAGTATCTTTGCAAAGAGGAAGAGTTACTCTACCAACATATGCAATTTGGACGACCTATTTCATTTAATAAAATAATTACTCCCTGTTTTGCATTACTTTCCGTGGAACACTCATATATTCTTTTATGAACTGCGTGAATTCAAGCGAAGTTTTTTCTAATTTTTTTTTTAACTATAAGCCACGACTGCGCTTATATAATATGTACATGTATTGCTATATTTGTATATTATATATTGCTTATATATGCATATGTTGTTATAGGTCGATATTAAACTTAGGCATTCATCTGGTGTACAGGTAATTTCATGCAGTCAAATGTATGCATCTGTCTACAATAATATAAGTACAAATAGCCACGCTGAAAACCGATTAGAAAACATCCAATAAATATTTATAGCAATAGTATTTCAATCCTGATAACCTTACCGACACATCCGCTTCAAAATTTGTGAATAGAAATCAAACGATACCACCAATTTTTCAACCAAAGTTTGGCATATGCTGTGCGACCAACTGATTTACTTAGAAACATGCTTTTGTGAATCCTGAAATGCAACAACAACCAACTTTCTATACAAAGAATCTGACACATCTGAATTGGGCATACTTGTGTGCACAGTTACTTCACGTTTGACTGAACTCTAAACAATGATACATTTCCCATATCAAATCAAACAAAATCTTCCAAAAATAACTTTCTATTAACAGACATATTTTCCTCTTATCCTCTTCTATCACGCTTTCAACATATCTACTCTCCAGACCTTCGTACTGCACGCCTAATTATCATTTCAGATAATTCCACTTGCCGAAGGTTACTTAAAGGCAAAAAGAGCCTAAGTGTAGCACAGTCTAACGACGGCTTGCAGGCCGAAACTTTAAGGTCACTGTCATTCCTCCGGATAAAAGTTTAATAAGCATGTACTGTACTATAAATTATTGAGTAATCCTTCAGTTTAACACTAAATTGTTTTTATAAATAAATCGACATGTTTTATAATGTTTGCTTAAACAATTTGAGAAAACATTTTTTCATAAAAGTAACGCAACTGAACAAAACGTAGATACAAAATGTTCTTGAGTTTTCTGAGCGTGGGTGAACGTACAGAGAGAGCATGCGCGTGTGTGCATATGGATGTGTGTGCTCATAAATCTATGGGTGTGTGTGTTCATATCTATAGCCATATATTTTTGTGCATGGGCGTCCATACGCATGTGTTTATGGGAGTGCGTTCATCTGTATATCTCGCGCATGGAAGGGCGTGTGCATGTGTGTAAGGGGACGGCTTCATGTGTATATCTGTGTATGTGTGAATGGATGTGAGATAGTGTGTATGTGTTTAAGTTACTCTTTATTATTTAAATTTTGTTTTATATTTCGACGTGCCTTTTTCATTTTCAGATGCTTCCCATTTGGTGACTGAGTTACATAATTTTCATTTAGTTTCATGTAAAACGAGACTATTGCTCGGCAAGGTCTCGTTCTGTATAAAGTGGCGAGAAAAACGAATTAACGCCACAAAGTTCGTTACACAGAGAGTAACACTCTTTGATATTGTAGACAAACTTTAAGCTCTAATTAGTAGAGGATTAAAATAACCGACAAAGAATATAAAAAATTAAAAGATATCCCTCAAAAGCTTTCAAACCCCAGCCTGCTTTGCTTTTTTTTCTTTTCAAGTTTATAATTTTGTTTTAATTTGCTCTTTTGCACTGGTTAAATTTGTGCTAACCCAAGCTATAGCTGGTTCTTAAATGCAGAATAATAAGTTCCTTGTTGAACTTGAAAAATACAGAGTTAGAAGGCTGATTTGCACTTTATATTGTGCCTAATGGAAGGACTCGACTGATTTAACAAGAATAAATCAATTAGTTAATGATAAGCGCAGGCGTGGCCGTGTGGTAAGAAACTTGCTTCCCAACCACGTGGTCCCGGGTTCAGTCCTACTGGTGGCACCTTGGGCAGGTGTCTTCTACTATAGCCTCAAGTCGACCAAAGCCTTATGAGTGGATTTGGTAGATGAAAACTGAAAGAAGCCCGTCGCATTTATGTGTGTGTGTGTGTGTGTGTGTGTGTGTGTTGCACGACCGGTGTTGCTGTGTTTATGTCCTCGTAAGCGGCGCTCCAGCATGACCGCAGTCAAATGACTGAAACAAGTAAATGATTTAAGATAGAAGAATGGACATCTAGAAAAAGTAAATTCTGGCTGTGATGTATCATGTATATCTTAGTGTTCTCAGTCCTTGGATGGTGGCCATGCTTTGGTTTAATCGATTATATTGAGCCCAGTAATTATTTTATCGACCCCTAAAAGATGGAAAGCAAAGAGTAACTGGGCAGAACCTGAACTCAGAACTTGAAGGGATATAAACAACACCACAAAGTATTTTTCCAAAGTTTTGCTGATTTCATCATCTACCTAACATGAACCAATTATCCAATTAAGGAATAATCGTTTTGGAACAACTTCAAATCCACTACAGGTACAACATCGATTTTCTGAAACCTTTGTTTCTAAAGACTTTCCAGATTACTATTTTTCCGAACTGAAGATGGTCACTTCTAAACTAAACAAATATTAAATTTACTGACCTGACACAATAATAAACCATGATCACCAAGGTGGTTCGCCCAAAGTCAGGCCCTTCCACTGCACAAATGTGGGCGACTCGGGTGAGCTATTTCTAATGAAATACATGTACCTATATATATTATAAATGATACAAGTTTATTATTACTGTACTGTGTATGTTACCTCAAAGTAATCCCCTTCTGAAGCCAACACTTTAACGAGTCGTTTGAATTGATGGAATCATTCCTGGAGTACCTTTTGGGGATAGCGAACAACTGATTCGTCACGTTCTCTTGGATTCCCTCGACGTTTTGAAATCTTGTTCCTTTAAAGTGGGATTTGATTTTTGGAAAGTGGGAAAAGCTGCAAGGGACGAGATCTGGGGAGTGTGGTGGTTGTTGGACCTAGGAATGTTGTACTCGGCCAAAAACTGTTGTACAGTTGCGTTGTCATGATGGAGTTGCCATTCCTCGGACGCATGCAGTTGTCCTTTTCTGACGAACAGCAACCCACAAATGCCGCAACACGCCACAGTGGTACACTTTGTTTACTATCTGACAAGGTGGAGCATACTTATGATGAACAATGCCCTTGTCAGAGAAAGTGCCATCACATTGATTCAACTCATTCGTGCTTTCTTCGGTCTCAGTGAATATGAGGTTTTTCACTGCGAACTGAGCTTTCGTTTAGAAGTCATAGCCACTGTCTCACAATTCACCACCGGTTATGACCATTTTCAAACAGTTTTCGTCTTCTTCGACACAATCAAGGAAATCCCGCACAGCTGAAATCTGATCTTTTGGTCACCTGAAAGCAATTTTGACACAAATTTTTTCTGCCATAGTCACTGATGGAATCTCTGTGGTGTGGTGAGACGAACACACTCTATACACTTTGCTTCAAAGCACTGCTATAAACAACGGACGTGAACGAGAAAATTACTACTTAGTGTGCATGCGCGACAGAGTTCAAGGTAAAGCTGTACCAAACAACTTCGCTCTGCGCTTTTAGCTTCGTTATCATAGCAATAAATTATGTACAAAGAGACATTGTATGAAGATGCTTCGCGGGAAAATTTACTGGTGCTCCCGAAAAGGATGCAACGTGTGTGTGTCTGTCAGAAAAGATTCAAGGTTGGAAAGTGGCACTCTTCCTCTTAAGACTGTGCTGCCTTCCCTTTACTCATGGGTCAAGAAATTGACTTCAGTTTGGTTGGTTTTGTGTTGAAGAAGTGGGGATGAGCCAATGCACTAACTGTTGATGAAATAGGATATAGTAAGTTATAAGTTCATAGGATATGTTATAAGGACTAAAGATTTCAGGTTAGAACACAAAACATGTGGAAAGAAGAAAGTCAGACATTTTACAGCCTTAAACGGACATACTAAAATTAGAGACAATGTTCAATGGATCCAAAAGTTTCATCGACGGGCTATTTCATATCGACGTCTTCTATTTTAAAATGCCTATGTATTTATAAATGTTTTTAAATATACTTTTAGATATTTGCGGGCTTATAAAAATATGTATGTCTATATGCTTGTATGTTATTAATACTTCTATTAAGTTGAGCTTTATGTCGCTTCATTAATGTCGAAGTAAGTGTGCATATATATTGAATATATTTTGCTGGATATTAGGTCATGTTCCTCTAGTTTT
>NC_068984.1:89049000-89052776 GCF_001194135.2 Octopus bimaculoides | reverse complement strand
ATATATATATATATATAATGTTTAAGCTTCTTAATGTTAAATATATTTATGTTATATATAGTTGTATATAATTGTAGATAAGTTCAAAAGAGGTAAAAGAAGGGAATAAAGAAAGTAAAATAAAATGAAGATTAAATAATTTATATCTTATATTATAATAGAAAATAAAAAAATTTAGAATTCATAACTTGTAGATCACTTATCTATATACCGGGAAATTGCGCATTACGTTTCTTCCTGATATGCATAATGTGTATTACGTCATTGGGTCATGTTTACTTAAAGAAAGAAAAACGAGCGAAATATTTTATAGTCCAGTAAGTTCGATCAAATATTTATTAGAAATTTATTTAAAATCAAATTAATTTGTATAAACGTTAATGGTAATAGTATTTACTGATAATAAACTCCATCTATTTTGTAATACAACTCGATAAAATAAAATAAAATAATCTTATATATATATCAAATGTTTAAAATACGATACTATGCTAGAATATTGTATATTAAGGTAAAATATCCTTTATTTCTATTTATTGAAAGAATAAATGAATGATTATATATATATATATATATATATATATATATACAAACGACCATTTAGTATATACAGAGTGTGTAAGGTATTTGAGGACATACCTTTGTTGGGTCGTTGCTGCATTTTTTGCTAACTCGGTGTAATCTTTGTTTCAGAAAATAATAATAGCAAACCCTCAGCTTACTCAAGAAATGAAGGGCCATGCAGTTATTGTGGTTATAAAGGCTGAGCATAGCGATTTAGAAACATCTCGATTTTTAAAAGTTGTTATATCTTTCGTCAACACTCTACAAGATTAGTAAGGAGCTAGAGACTGAAGGTGGAAATGTATCACCAGTATCAAAGCATAAAAAGCATTCTAAATGCTCTGAAATCATCAGAACACCTGAATTTATCCAGAAAGTTCAACCGACCATTGATTACAATCCCAGAAAGTCCATGAGGTCAATTGCAAAAAATCTCCATGTGTTAGAAGGAACAGTCAGAAATGATGTCCACGAAAGGTCAATCTGTCAGAAAAAGCAAAAGAAAATCACTACGACAAATCTAAAAGGCTCTTAAACAAACTGAAAAATCCAGCAGAAGATATGATTTGTTTTTTTTTTCAAACGTGAAAAACTTCGACCAAAATCAAAAAGTTAACATAAGAAATAACAGATAGTTATGTGCAGACCCTTCTGAAGTTTCAGGTGTTATGCATACAAAATTTCCTGCAAATGTCATAGTTTGAGGTCCTGGAAATAATTGTTAAGCCCTGGTTAGACAGTGTATGCAGTGGAAGGCCCTATGTGTTTCACTAAGACTCTGCACTATCACAAATGGCTCTTGTTACACAGGAATGGATGGCTGAAAATTTTCACCCTGCCGAATATATTATTTGTGCTGTTTCTCGGAGAAATATTAATTTTACGATTCTCGTAAAAATAATCAAATTTTGTATTATTAATGGAAGATATGATATATATCTAAATAAATTCTTAGTTGATGAAAACCCAAATCATATAAATTTATTTTTAATAACATCGCTATATTTATTAGAAGTGAAGTGTTTGTTTATCAGTCTACGCATAACTTTGATTAAATTTGTTTTTATTTGTTTAGCAAAAGATAAAATTAGCCAAATAGTATTATCATTTACTTTATTATTATAGTAATTCTCTGAGTTTATTTTGGTGGATTTTATACATGGTGTATATTTTTTATTTTTCGTTTTTGTGTTGTAATTACCATTTTTATTATCATTATTATCATCAGATTTCAAGTTATTAATCTGGGTCAATAGTTACATTATTTTTATATTTCCTATTTCCATCATAATTTGTGTTTCTTTTATTAGGTTTAATGTGTAATGCATCTAAGTTTACATCTTTTTTTATCGTTATGTGAATATACATTAGTGTTTTGGTCTGTTTTATCTGTTTATTACTCCGTTTTGATTTAGGTTATTCTTACAATATTTCTACAATGTATTCTATAGTCTGTTTCATTTTTATTTATATTATTCATTTTAATTCTAGTCGTTATCTTAAGGTTTTTCATATTATTATAATATTTTTTTTATTATCTATATTCATATTATTAACAATATGTCTATTATATTCGATTTTCTGTTTATATCCTATCTTTTCCAATGCAATGTTGTATAAGTCTTTATTTTCCTCAAATATCTCCTCATTATATGAGGGGTAATTAATTCTTTTTTTTATATCTTTAATAAAAATTAGTAATTGACTTTGGATGATTACTTCTAATATTAAAATAAGTTATTTTAGAATTCGGTTTATGGTAAGGTGTATATCTTCCTGTTTTTAGGTTAAAATTCATATCTAAAAAGTTAACGGAATTATGCTCCTTTTCTATTGAAATATATAGTCCAAATCTTTTGAAGAACTTATGCAATTTTTTTCTTATATGAATCCAGTTTTCTGTTAGAAGGATATTTGATGATAAACAGTGCATCATCCCAATATAAACCACCCCTTATTTCAGGAAATTCACTATTAAACTTATGTAAAATGTATATCTAACAAGATGAGTCGTCTGAGCGGAATCTGTGGAACCCATAGCGATATCGAAATAGTCAGGTGTCTTTTCTAGACCATAATTTATTATCAAACGTTATTACAAATTTTCTGACTGTTAATACAACTTTTATTTCTTTCATAGTCATTTTTGTATTATTCTTAGCAAATATAAGTGCACCATTAAGAACTGTTGGATTAATAGATGAGTAATAATCATTAATGTCTACCTGCAAGCATTTGCATTCATCTTTGTTATCAATTTTGTTGAACTAATTAATTGCCTCCTGTGTATTTGACCTTAGTTCCAATTTAATTTTATTCTTCAATTCACCTATATATTTGTCCATAATAAATTTGATCAATTTGCCTAGGTCTGATTTAGCTGGGCAAATTAATCCCGCGTTAGGGCCTGCTTCAAAATTATCTTTGTGGTCCTTTAAAAATATTCTTGGTCTTAATGTAACAAAAGGTTCCGTCCTGTCGTCTGTAGTGTATACTGTCATTATTCTTTTATATTCAAGATTTATTGATCTTAATATATTTTTGTTAACTATCTTATATTTTCTAGTGATTTCTTTCTTAAGAAGATCATGATATAAATCAATATTTAAATTATGAATATTTCCCGTTTTGTCCGAGTGAACTAAAATACATTCTTTCTATTTTAAATCCGAGATTATGGACCTTAATTTCCTCACATGTTCATTCCTAAGTGGGTACGTGACAGATTTAATGGTCCTTACTATATATCCCATATATCATCTTCAAAACCCTCCAGATGTCTGTTAGGTGGTGGATATCTTTTTGTTTTAAAATCATTCTTTATTAATTCTGTTTCCATGTTTCTATATTAATTTTTCCCATAATTTTCTTCTTCTAATCTTTTGTCGAAATGGTATGCCTTCCATCTTATTCTTTTTATGAATTGTTTAATTTTATTTATCAATTCCTTCAAGTATTCCTTATATATATATAAAATAAATAAATGCGCCGTTTTAAAGCCTAGCCAGGCTCATGGGCCCGGTTTCCCGGTTTCAATGGCGTATACATTCCCAAGCTGGACGGGACGCTAGTCCATCGCAGCGTTACTCATTTTTACCAGCTGAGTGGACTGGAGCAACGTGAAATGAAGTGTTTTGCTCAAGAACACAAAGCGTCGCCCGGTCCAGGAATCGAAACCACAATCTTACGATCATGATGCTGACACCCTAACC
>NC_068984.1:89047366-89048485 GCF_001194135.2 Octopus bimaculoides | reverse complement strand
TATATATATATATATATATATATATATATATATGTGTATATATATATATATATATATATGTATATATATATATATGTATATATATATATATATATATGTATATATACACACGTACATGTGTGTGTGTGTATGTGCATGTACATATATTCAGAGAAATATGCATACATATATACATAGACATACAGATACATATACGCATACACACACCATATTTGCAGGAATATAACGCTTCTCCCCTTTAAAATGCTCGTTATACGTATAAATTACTTGTTTGTGTAAAAGATCAAATATTTTGAAAATAATTTTGTTTATCAATGAAGTATAAGAATAGCGGTCATACTTGGAGCCTCATTTTACAATAACAGCCTTTGGTTGTTTCTATAAACAAGTATTTATGCATGAGAAATGAAATAAATATATGAACGATTTAACTCTGCATGAATATACCATTAATGGCTGCATTAAGAATCCCAGTGTTGCGAAAGAGTTGCCAGGGAGTTAAGAAATGCTGGCGTGCAGTGGAAGAAGAGATTGTCGTCTCTTTTTCATGAAGCGTACTATCAATTATGCTTTAGATTACACGGTGAGAGCAGCAGTGAAGAAGAATTTGAAGGTTTCCACCGTAGTAGCGAAGAGAAAATTAAAATCTTTGAAGATAAGAAGTGAATAAAAATTAAACTACATAGCTTTGTACTTATTCGTAATTTCAAAATATATCACAGATAATCACTTAGCTTTAGTGTTCAATTTAAAAATTTTATTTTTGCAAATGCTATCCCAAATTTTATTTTTATACAGTTCTTTATTTAAATGAATTTTATTTTATATTTTGTTTTATTTTCATCCGAAGTACTGAAACACCAAATGTTTTGTTCTGTTGATATAGTTTACTCACAATAGATATTTGGCATAAATATTCAATTTTTAAAGAAGGGTGTTTGCTTGAATTTGAATATAATGTTTTACCTCAGATTTCTCTCTTATAATTAGGCAAATACGTTATACACATACAGACACACATATATATAGATAGATAAATATAGATATATGAGTGTATATATATATATATATATATATATATATATATATATATATATATATATATATATATATATATAT
>NC_068984.1:89046314-89047187 GCF_001194135.2 Octopus bimaculoides | reverse complement strand
ACACACACACACACACACACACACACACACACATGCAAATTTAGTGTATTCTTTAATAGATTATAACTCAAAGGTTCATAATTGCAATCCACTTTCCCATTCTTTCAGTTTGTAATCTCTTGAATTATCTGTTTGAATGTATTTTGAAATATTACACGAAAACATTCAAAAATATTTAAAAACGTTTAATATTTAATATTTAAAAATAGGAAGAAAAACATTTATCTTTGTATTTCTTTCAAAAAATCGTGTGAACGGCGCATGTAAAAACCACTGTTTAAAGCTTATATCATTCATTTCATTTGTGGATCTCCTGAAAATACTCAAATGTCTTTTTTTTAAGCTTAACAATGCATTTTGATTTTAAACATCATACACTCTAAGACATTTTTTCCTCTTATGAAATTGCATTGTTTAAGCTATACTTTATGGGATTTTTTGAAAAAAATTTGATACCAACGTTTTTTTCTCTCCCCACCCAGGTCAAAAGTCACACAGGCTGGCACTCAGACAAAAGTTACTCAGCTTAGTGACTACAAGTTGCTAACATCTCAGTTCTTTTATTCAAACTGTTGCTGATTCAAAGCAGATATTCATTTTTCACTCAAAGGTCAGCACTTTTGTCAGCACTTTTGTTATAAAGCTGCCGCTCCTGTATGGTTGTTCCTAATCGACCAGATAATTCTGAATCGGAAGAATTTTCTCCACATAAGAACCATATAAATTTCGACAAAGTTGTAGCGCTCTTTTATCACGACTGACATAAAATGTTTAAGGTTATAAAAAAGGTATTCGAAAGTTCAATTCGGTTGCCCCAGTATATATTTTAGACTGATTTCTATTGTTAGTTTCTATTTTAGTTTTGTATACTAA
>NC_068984.1:89043147-89044407 GCF_001194135.2 Octopus bimaculoides | reverse complement strand
TATTTGCCAACCTAATGTGGCAGTCCCGTTTGAGACGAATGCTACTGTTGTTTATTCCCAGGAGACATCGTCTCCAGCTGACAATACGACACATGATCTGTGTCCTTATATTTTCGAACAGGGAAGTTTAGCACCCCATCCAGCACAAAACAGTATCATAATAATCAAGGGGGTTGCAGCCTGGGGAGTTAGGTGGTCAGATGTTAGGGGTGATGTGGTCACAGAAATTGATTGACAGCCATTACAGGGTTCTCCTGCTTGTGTGGCATGGTGCAGAGTCCTGTTGCCAGACACAAGGTCTTCCAGCAGCCACCTTCTTGACCCAGGGTAGCACTACCTCCTCCAGGCACTTGAAGTAGACCTCGTGTTGAGTGTGAGGCGGTGTTGGAAGATGAATGGAGGCATAACGTCGCCGTCACTAGTGATCACTCCAAACACAATGATATTGACTGGATATTTGATTTGTATCACTCTCGGTACATGTCCTTAGATTGCACTGTCCTCAGATTGCACTGTCCTCAGATTGCACTGTCCTCAGATTGCACTGTCCTCAGATTGCAGCAGATTCCCGGTACATACATACATACATACATACATACATACATACATACGTAAAGAGATGGTGGCCATCGACTCGTAGGCGAGCACGACCATCACTGACAAAGGATCTTATCGTAGATGTTGACAATGGCGACCTCAAAGCCTTGCTGGAATTTAAGGTCAATAACACCTTGTACAACATCGCAAAGACTTTCACCAACAAAGCCAAATTGTCTGGAAACGAGCGATCTCCGGTTTTCAATGAGGCAGGTTTTGTTTTGGGATTTGCTTCACTTAGACAGATGTCTCAACAAATACAAAGGGTCTCACGTTCTCTGTTGTTTGATGGCCGTTTGATTAGTGAGTTTATCCATCATACATACATACATACATACATACGTACATACATACATACATACGTACATACATACATACATACATAGTTACTTTATCCAGATTACAAGTTCAGGTTTATACCTGTAATTATTGGGCCCCTAGGAAATGTAACACACTGCCTAAATACCAACCTTGAGAAATTAGGCTTCTCAAAACCATAAAAGAGAAAGCTAATTCGAAGACTACAGATCCAGTCCATCATTGGAACTGTAAAAATCTGTAAAATTTTCCAGAAGTTTATCATTTAAATATATATGAGCATGTCTAGATATGCACCTATATGCATGAGAATACATACATAAAGCAAAACATACAAATCTGCAC
>NC_068984.1:89038325-89043137 GCF_001194135.2 Octopus bimaculoides | reverse complement strand
CTGCCTAAATACCAACCTTGAGAAATTAGGCTTCTCAAAACCATAAAAGAGAAAGCTAATTCGAAGACTACAGATCCAGTCCATCATTGGAACTGTAAAAATCTGTAAAATTTTCCAGAAGTTTATCATTTAAATATATATGAGCATGTCTAGATATGCACCTATATGCATGAGAATACATACATAAAGCAAAACATACAAATCTGCACACATACATACATACAAACAAAAATATCCTGTTGATGTTGAAATTCCAATGAAGGAGCCTTGGATCTAGGTTAGAAACCGGCTCTTTCTCTATTGGCAAGAAATCTTGAAATAAAACGGAACAATGACATACATACATACATACAAACAAACAAACAATGGATTTAACTTGTAATTCAAAGGTTCGGCCTTGTTATACTGTGTCATGCTTATTCTGCCTAGGTATTATATTAAGGGTCCACGTGTCTGTGGATAACTCAGCCACTGAAAAACTAATTCAATGAGTCATTGTTGAATTGATCTCACAACTGAAAACACACATATGCGCACGCACACACACACATACATACATACGCATATATACACACACACACACACATGCATGCATATTCTTTTCTACTCTAGGCACAAGGTTTGAAGTTTTGTGGGGAAGTAGCCAGTCGATTAGATCGATCTCTGTATGCAACTGGTACTTAATTTATCGACATCAGAATGATGAAAGGCAAAGTCGACCTCGGCGGAATTTGAACTCAGAACGTAAAGACAGACGAAATACCGCCAAGCATTTCGCCCGGCGTGCTAACGATTCTGCCAGCTCGCCGCCTTAGTATCTATGTAAGTATTATACATAGGATAGAAAGGTGACGAGTTGGGAGAATCGTTACCGCGCCGGACAAAATGCTTAGCGGCGTTTTTCCGGCTATAGTTCTGTGTTCAAATGATTCTCTGCATTTGCTTTTCATCCTTACGGAGACGATAAGATAAGTACCAGTTGAGTTCTGGGGTCGATATAATCGACTAGCCCCTTCTTCACTAAATTTCAGTCCAAGTAGAAACAATTATGTTCAGGTAGACTGAATTCACAATCCTTGCCACACCGCGTAATAAAGCGAGTTATCCTTTAATTCTTTCAAGTGTTACAGACGTCAGTTATCCTCTCATTCTACCCCAGCAGACAGACATGCCATCATTAGTTAAACACTATCACGATGGTAGATGACTTTTTATATGTGTTGTTACACGATATTTACCGTATGTGAATCACTTAGTCCTGTGTATTTAACCATGTTATCTTGAAACCCAAGGCCTGGTCCTAATGCTTGCAACAGAGCAAACTCAGCTACAACCGCGCTCTGGCCTCATGTCTGATGTTAAAATGAGATGCATGCTGATTCTGTTCTCCCTACAGCTAAAAGGCAAGCTGGCAGAATTGTTAGTCCGCCGGATAAAATGCTTAGCGGCATTTCTTCTGGCTTTATGTTCTGAGTTCAAATCCACCGGAATCAACTTTACCTTTCACCCTTTTGGTGGGGATCACTAAAATAAGTACCAGTCGAGCACAGGGGTCAATGTCATCGACTATCCCCTTCCAAAATTTCAGGCCTTGTGCTTATAGTAAAAAATTATTATTATTATCGTGTACCAGAATTAGGAAGGATTTTTTTGTCATAACTATATAAGATCAAGTTGTGTGTGTGCACACATGCGCAAACACACATGCACAAACACACACACACACACGTTCGGAAACTAGAGAGAGTGGTGGGAGAGGAGAGAGTGGTTATATTTTTTCTGTTGCTAAGAAAAGTGTCAAAATGGGTCGTATCTCGTGAGAGATGACCTAAAATTGATACAATTAATAGCGGTGTGTAATATATGTTGCAACTATGATATTTCTTGGTCGTATACACCTGCAAAATTGTTCAGGTGTTTTCGTAAAACTTCATAGAGTATTTGTTATCTATAGTGCGTCACTCTGAAGACATATTAATGTGAATAAGGTATCGTTGAAGATTTAATCACCATTACAGTAGTTATTTGATTTGGTTTCACTTACATGTTTTTTTTATTTATTTAGATTTTACCACTGGCGAGTAATTCAGGATTGGTCTATTTCAAAAGTAAATGAACCCTCTCGATATTAGCGCAGCAGCATACCTCCGTTTGCTTTTTTAAAAGAATAGAATAACGAAGTAAAAATTGTGGTATCAAATGAGTCTAAGTCCAGAAACTAATCGATAAAGAAGCTTTATCCCCCCCCTTTTTTTTTTTACTATTGCTTTGTCAGAGAGAAGGGGTCTTTTCTTGACCCTCTCTCAAGAGAGGGAGGGAAGCATTCCAAACACGAGACCTGGCCTGAATAATTGCAGCAGGGTGTTCTACGCTAAAGGTATCCAAGGACTATGTAGTGTGTTAAACTGGATGGTGAATTAAATCTACCACCCAAGTTGGCTGCGACGCAGGGTTGAACTCAGAATACAAGGAACCGAAATGAATATCGCAAGGATTCTGGCAGGTAACCGACCTAGATTGGTACTTTTTTTTATCGATTCATAATGATGAAAGGTAAAGTTGATCTCAGCAGGATTTGAGCCCTAAACGCAAAAATCCGAGATGAATACCGCAAGGCATTTTGTATGAAGGTCTAACGATGTAACCAAATCGGAGCTTTGGACTCTGAATATATTCTTGTCTTTGTTGACGATGTTAAGTACCTGGTGAACTCCGATGACGATGACGCGGATAAATAATGAAAGACACTCAAACTGTTTTCCAGGTTTTTGTAGGATCACATTGTCTAATGTGTCCTTTAATTTGTACGATGGCTACTATTTTTAGTAGATCGACCGACCACATATAAAACTTCCTCGTCGATCTATTTTTGTTGTTTAAACAATCTCTCTGTTTATCCTATGCTCAATAACGCTCTAATTCTGACTATCCCCATTTTTGTTCTCTTTTCAGTCACAGTACTGGAGACTACATTATCTAATGTGTCCTTTTTAAGAAGACAATTGCCATAGGAGAAAGTTTTAATAGGGTCTACGGTGAGGTGATACACATGTGCCACCTTGTACTGCATTTATAAGCGTCATCAGAGGAGCATTTCTTATTCGTTCGGTGAAAGCAGAATTTTCTATTTATGATGGCTTAGCTACTCGTGACACTCGGAATCGTAAAAATGCCCACCCGACTGAGTAAGCCTCCATTCAACAATATATCACAACCATCTAATTGTTGATTCTCTGCATTTTCCATTTATCTCTTCTGTCTATTACTACTAGATTGGTTTCAAATTTTGGCACAAGGCTAGTGACTTTGCGGGGAGGCGGTAAGTCGATGACATCAACCCTAGTGTTCAACTGGTACTTATTTTATAAGCTCCGAAAGAATTAAAGACAAAGTCGACCCCGGTGGAATTCGAACTTAGAACGTAAAGTCGAAAGAAATCCTGTTCAGCATTTTTCCCGGCGCGGTAACGATTTTGCAAGCTCGCCTGCTTATCTATTACAGCTATATTAGTTCTTATTAACATGAACTAGCTAGATTTGTACATTAGCGGTATCTACCTGCCATACTTGCATTATTCTTGCAATGTTTCATTAATCAGACGGTCAAATAAACCCTTCAACCAAATCATTCAAATCCAGCGTAACGACCTTTTTCGTTTCTTTTTTTTTTTTTGAACATCTTTATTCTGCGTGTTTTCCCAAGACATGTCAGCTTATGAATGTTTAATCTAAACATCAACTACATTAATACTCCCTATGGGAGAATAGGATATTACAAGGGTTGTTCACATATGTATATACAAATTACACATATTTATGTCCACAGATATTACTGTGTGTACGTATAAATGTGTGTGTGAGTGGTATGTGTGTATATATATATATATATATATATATATATATATATATATATATATATATATGCACCAAACACACTCTCACACACATTGCTCGCTAGCTAGCTAGACAGACAAGCCGACAGACTAACAAACTGATAAATAGATAGATAGATAGATAGATACTGTAGATGGATAGATAGTCACAAGTATGTCGATCATAAAAATAGTTTTTTACATGAATATTATGTATGCAAACGCATACGTACGCATGCACATGCGTACGCGCACTTACACACTCACACATGTAATATCCAATTTGTAAACGATCCGTTCATTCGTTCTGGTTGCTGAGAGATATGTAGCTTAACCACGGAGTGTATTTCCACACCAAAACATGTCTATTAAACATAATGTTGTAACTCTATTTACACATTAAATCGAAACACTCTTTCAGTGTCCTAATTATCATCATCATCATCATTATTATTAAGGCGGCGAGCGAGTAGAATCGTTAGCACGCTGCACGGAACACTTATCAGTATTTCGCCTGTTGCTACGTTCTGAGTTCAAATTTCACCGAGGTCGACTTTGCCTTTTATCCTTTCGAGGTCGATAAATTAAGTACCAGTAAAACACTGGGGTCAATGTAACCGACTAGGGATCTTTTTTTAAAACGGGGGCCACATTTTTCATTAACGAAACACTTTGAAACTTGGAACACTGGTAGAATGTGTCATATAAAACATCTTTTTCTCTTAGTCTTCTTTAAAAAAAAAGAAATCCATAAGTTATTCCATGTTAAAGTTGTCGTATTTCTGTAATTTCAACCAATCACTGACGTCCATTCAGCCGATATACATTAAGTGCCGACTACATAAACAAACGATTCTGAAACAATTAACCCTAACCCTAACCCTAACCCTAACCCTAGGGTTAGGGTAAGGGTTAAAGCAAATTTAAAATGAAAAAAGCAA
>NC_068984.1:89029558-89036819 GCF_001194135.2 Octopus bimaculoides | reverse complement strand
ATGTGAATGGGCCTACTCTGAATATTCTTCTGTAGGCCGGAGCAGTTGAGGGGAAGGGGGTGCCTACCTGGCGTGCCCTTGGCAGACGGGGTGATCAGGGGTACCCTGGTTGTCCCTGGGTGGAACTCACCCCTATTGGGGAATTTTGTTGTTTAAATGGTGTTGTTAACTGATTTTGTTTTTATTGTTTACAAGTTTTTGACTTTTAAGCCGCCCCCCTCTCATCCCTTGTTTTGTATTGTCCATAATTGTTTTCGTGTTCGGCCTTTGTGGCCAATAAAGAAATTATTATTAGTAGTAGTAAGGCTGCGAGCTGGCAGAATCGTTAGCACGCCAGGTAAAATGCTTAGCGGCATTTCGCCCGTCACTATGTTTTGAGTCCAAATTCCGCGGAGATCGGCTTTGCTTTTCATCATCTCGGAGTCGATAAAATAATACCAGTTGAACACTGGGGTCGATGTAATCGACTCATACCCTCCCCCAAAATTGTTGCCCTTGTAGCAAAATTCGAAGCCATTATTATTATTATTATCATTATTGCCATCAAGACCACCTTTGCTTTCATCCCTACGGAGTCAATATAATAAAGTACCAGTCAAGTTGATTTAATCGACTTATCTCTCCCCACAAATCTGTAATGTTGTGCCTATGTTAGACACAATTATTATCGCTATTATCATTACGTTTTATATACATGCATACATACATACATACATACATACATACATACATACATACATACATATGTACACACACACACACACACACACACACACACACACACACACACACACACACACACACACACACACACACACACACACACACACACACACACACATATATATATATATATATATATATATATATAACACGCACATACACTTACACACATCTATAGATATAAACAGATGGAAACACATGTAGAATATTAATAAAAAGATGAAGATATACACATATGTAGACATATGTATAACTATTACATGCCTTAACTCACCTTGTGGAAAATGTGTAGCAGATCGTCTGGGAATGTTAATGTTAATTGCAATAAATGGTGGCGGGGGTGGAAGAGAGAGAGAGATTCATCTTTCATCATCAGTTTAACACAACTGAATCTAAGATATAATATATACACATCTTTATTTAAAAAAAAAGAAATACTTTCTCAAGCTTGATTCCTTTAAACGTAACCCCACGTACTAAGCTTACAATAAGAATTAAGGTTAATAAATTTCATGTTGGAAACATTTTTCTGTTGTCCTATCAAGCATTTGGTAATCATTGTTGAAGTCGTTGATGACGTGAGTAAACCAGATTACATATTTTTGTCTCCTGCAGCCTGTCTGACATTGACAGGAAAATGTCTGTCTTACAATATTTTCCATTGCAATGTGATCATATCTAGATTCTTTCTTTCTCTCTTCCTTTCTTTCCTTCTTTCTTTCTTTCTTTTTCTTCCTTCCTTTCTTTCTTTCTTTCCTTTTCCAGCGGGATGGTTGAGAATCTTCTAGCTTCCTCCCGAACAACTCCAAATTTAATTAACTGCAGGCGTTTACCTTAGCTAGAAAGCAGACAAAGTAACTGACATCTTCCACATCCTTTCCTCCACTTCCCTTCTGTCGTCGTCGTCGTCGCCATCGTCTTCCTCATCATGATCTGCTTTATTACGTGATATCTTCGTAACAACAACAATAATAATAATTCTTTCTACTATAGGCACAAAGGTCTGAAATTTGGAGGGGAGAGGGCTAACTGATTACGTCGACCTCATTGCTTGCTGGTACTTAATTTATTGACCTCGAAAACGATGAACGGTTAAGTAGGCTTCGGCGGAATTTGAACTCAGAACGTAAGGACGGAAGAAATGCTACAATGCATTTTGCCCGGCGTGCTAACGATTCTGCCAGGTAACAGCCCTAATGGCAATAATGGTAGTGGTTTCAAATTTTCGGACAAGGCCAGCAATTTCGGAGAAGAGTAAGTCGATTATATCGACCACAATACTCTTCTGGTATTTATTTTATCGACCCACTCACCGCGAAAGGTTGAAAAGCAAAAATCGACCCCGGCGGCATCAGAACTCAGAACGTAAAGACAAACGAAATGCCGCTAAGCAGTTTGTCCGGTGTTCTAACAATTCTGTCAGCTCGCCACTCTGATAATAGTGGTAATATTATTAATAACACTAGGGCAGCGAACTGGCAGAATCGTTAGCACGCCGGGTGAAATGCTCAGCGGTATTTCGTATGTCTTTACTTCGGAGTTCAAATTCCGCCGAGACCGACTTTGTCTTTCATCCTTTCGGGGTCGATAAATTAAGTACCAGTTGCATACTGGGGTCGATCTAATCGACTGGCTTTTTCCCCGAAAAATTTCGGGCCTTGTGCCTAGAGTAGAAAAGAATATTATAAATAATACTCGTTTCTGCTTTGACACCACCGCTACCATTCCCACTAACATACAGCTACAATCACCATAACCATTATTACACCACTATACTACCATTACTACTACTGCTGTTGTTGTTGATACTACTACTACTAAAATTACCACTGGTGTTATCCATACTACTACCACAGTGACTGCCACCAACATTAATATGCTTCTGATCGAAGTCCATCTCGATGCCTCTACGTGGTGACGTAACCTGCAAGAAAGAGTAACTAAATCTCGAATTTACACAGCTGTTCTGTTGTTTGTTTGTTTTTTTTCTAAATCCATATGGGGTAAACTATACTTGAAAAAATAACGCGGTGGTCACTACTAGAATCACTTTAAAGACCGGTGATATTGACACTCTACTGTTGTTAAGTTAACGGCTGCGGGAACAAAAACGTGTATTGGAAATAAAGAACTGGGTGTATTGGTTATTACGAGGCTCGGGGTGGACACAGAATGGTTGATGAGAGGAGAGACAAGTGTATTAAGAATGTATGAGTGGACGTGGCATGACATTAACCATGTCTGGGAAGCAGAGTTACAAAAGAAAAGACGTACGTTTGCGGGACAGAAGTTAGAGTGTATTAAGTGGCCTTTCTTTGGTTGAGGTCCAAAGAATAAAAGTAAACAATTTTTCCAGCACTGAAAAAATTAAAAAAATTAAAATCAAGCAACACGTTGTACCTCACTGCTTTTATGGACACAAGCTAATTTGAGGATGTGGTTCTCGCAATTCATAAACACACCTTTTTAGCTAAGTTCAAGAATTTTTGTTTAACACCTGCCCTCAGTCCACTCATAAGTAATGCGTTATCATATTCTTGGCCGCGAATCATTGATAGAAATGAGTCTTTTTCCAATTTCTTTTTGATTTCAAATTCTCTGAGTACTCCCATCCACCCATTTGGTACCTGGCACCGTTTGAGGAGGAACTCTATAACATAATTAAGAATATAAAATTTAGGGAACTTCCAGAATAAAATGTTAAAAAGAAAAATATGCTTGAGGAACTGAAAGTAGCAACAGGTATCTCGGTACTGGCAGATAAAACCAGTATTATTATAACTTTTCCGGGTGGGAATTTTTGCGTTTAACACTCACACTCGCATGCACAAATGAATGGATTACGGTCAGAATATTTGATTGCTTGCTTTCAGCTGTTTGATCAATTCAACTGCTTGCTGATTGAATTAATATTCGAATTGGCTGAGTATACCATTGACACGTGCACACTTGATTAATTCGCAAGTAGAGGGCGCTTGATGCAGTGCAACGTAGCTAGACCTTTGAATTACAATGTCAATCTATCCGACTGTTTTCCACAGTTTCTGTGTATCCAATTTCAATCACATGAATTGTGCTGACTTGAGGTTAAAACCAAAAATGTAAAAATATTGCCGATAAGCGCAGACCAAAAAGATCCGATACGCAATGTCCAAAATATATAATTTTACCTCCTTAAGCGTTAATATTAAGGAATAATGGATTGTATTGCGTTTCAGCAAGCTGCATTTATATATATATATATATATATATATATATTTAGACCACTAATTCAAAAGCCAAAGAATAAGTGAATATCAAGCGACGCAGCAAAAGCTACCAACATTGCATAATGACTATTAGATAAAGTACAAGCATTTAGAAACTATCCAAATGCGGCATCTTCTGTTTTACTGAGAAACTCGAGTTCATTCATTACCCTAGGATAATGATAAACTAAAAACAGACAACAAATTTCAATTTGTTAAACATATACCTAAATTTTTTCTCAATAACATCATAAAAATACCTTCTGATGCATGATAGATATATTAAAAAATTCTTTTTGTTGATACCTACGATCACGTGATCATTTTAATATGCCGAATCTCAATTTTCACCGTGGTTTAGAAGTGTAATTTCTAGGCACCTTATACCCAAATAAATATATGCTTAAATACATACATTCATTCATACATACATACATACATACATACATACATACATACATACATACACACTCACATATAGATAGATAAATAGGCAGATAGATAGATATAGATTGATAAGTAGATAGATAGATAGATAGATAGATAGATAGATGGAAAGATAAATAGATATGTGTGTGTAAGTATCTGAGATATATAAATATAGGGAAACAAATTTACCGCTTATAAGTTGACAGTACGGATAAACACATTTCTTTGGAAATATATTCTAGAATTTGAAAGGATTTTCAATAGTTGATCGTTAAAGGTGTAACCAAGGATTCACCCTCCTAGTTTCTTGAGTTGTTTATCAAAAGACTCAAAGTTGTTGGGACTTACCTCATCTACTTTTCTATCCTGATTTATGCCTGCGTATATGTGTGTGTGTGTGTGTGTACGCGCGCGTGTATGTGTGTGAATGTGCGCGCGTGTGCGTGCACGGGCGAGTGTATGACTTTATATACGTCAAAGTATTCCTACGTATTTGTATTTTACGCCCATGTGTAGAAATATACTGTCTATTTTAAAATTCAAAAGTTAAAACTGTAAAGTTAAACAAAAATCTAAATTGTTTTACGCACACGCGCGCGCGCGTACGCGCGCGCGCGCACACACACACACACACACACACACTATCTCTCTCTCACACACACACACACTCTCTCACTCTCGCTCGCTCTCTCTCACTCTCTCACATACGCATAATATATACATACATACATACACATACATGTATGTATGTATGTATGTATGTATGTATGTATGTATGCATGTATGTATGTATGCATGCATGTATGTGTAGTGTGTGTATTTATACATGCATATATACCCGTATTCACGCTGATCGTTAAGTACAAGCAAATGTGCTCAGATATCAACACGCCCAAAGAGTTAAATAATACTATATGAATTAAGAATGCCTCCTTAAAATGAATCTAGGAATTTCTGTTGAGTATCAAAAAAGTGGACACACCTAGAGAGCACTCTCTATGGTATGGAATACATTAACTGATATGAAACTATTAAGTATTTCAAATTCAATACAAATTAAATATTTCAAAGCGAAAGACAAAGGCAATTTGAAGTTAATATAATTAATGAAGAAATAAACACACACACACGTACCTACGTACGTACGTATGTATGTATGTATGTATGTATGTATGTATGTATATACGAAGGTGGGCTGAAAAGTTCATAGGCTGACTTTGAAGGAGTGCTAGAACTACGAAATCTTGCATGCATTGATTTTTACTTTTCTTAATAATTGCATTTTTTTCCAGGCAAATTAGCATCCAGCTGTTCAAAGAAAACTTCAAAAGTAACTAGTAGCAACAGCAGATATGACGTTATCATCACTGTGATACTGGTTCATCGCCAAGTGTTTTTTCATATTGGGTAATGGATAATAGTCAGATGGGGCCAAATCAGGAGAATAGGAAGGCTGGTCAACCAGTTCAAAGCCAGTCACGTACAGCAGCCATTTAAACCAAAGATTCGTATGTTGGAACATTGTCCTGATGAAACAGGATCCCTTTCATCAGTGTCCCTGGGCGTCTGATAGCCTTTTGTAACTGCCTAAGCAATTTTGCATAACACTCGCCATTGATGGTATGGCCCTTTTTAAGACAGTCAATAAACACAATGCCTTTTGTTGCCAAAAACTGAGGCAATACCTTCCCTGCAGATGAAATGACCTTGGCCTTCTTTAGAACAGATGAGGGGTGTTTTCACTGCATGGATTGTCTGTCTCTGACTCAAAGGGATGAACCCAACGCTCATCCTGGGTCAAGAATCGTTCTAGGAAACCATCTCGATCTGCCCGAAACAATGTCCGATTTTCCCCTAATATGATCAGCCGGGTGTGCTTTTGTTCAGGTGTCAGAAAATGTGACACCCACCAAGAAGAAACCTTCGTCATGCCAAATTCATTGTGCAGAATATTCTGAACTCTCGCGGGATATACTAATAGCTTTGGCGATTTGATTTATAGACAATTGCCTGTCATCCATCACCATGTGGTGAATACGATCAATGTATTCCTTGGTGGTAGCAGTTGCAGGACGTCTAGAGCTTGAGTCATCTTCAAGACTCTACCTTCCCCTCCTAAATTCAGCTGACTACTGTTGCTAAATCTAGAGCGTCACCCCTAATCTAGCAATCATGTCAGCATAACTGTCCCTGGGGGTTACATCATTTTTCTGAAGGTACTTGAGAACAACATGATGCCAAGTTTTGTCAATTTTCAACGGAAGTTGCTACTAGTTACTTTTGAAGTCTTCTTTAAAGAATCAGATATAAGTTTACCTGAAAAGAAATAAAGTAGTTATTAATAAGAAGATTTCAAATTAATGCATAAAAGATTTTACAGCTTTAAATTTGTTCCTTCATAGTCAGCATGTGAACCTTTTAGCCCATCATCGTATATGTATTAGTTAATTAATTAACCAATATATATATTAATTGAGTGAATGATTGATAGACAGAAAGGATTAGGTTGAAGGAGAAAAAAATAGAGAAAATAAGGGCGGTGAAAGTAGTATTAAATCTATGTACGGCATGCGTGCATGTTTGGATGCGATAATGAGTGCGTGTGATAGACTATGGAGAAAGAAAGTGGGATTTCTGATAGACAGGCAAATCGGCTGATAGATAGACAGACAGACAGACAGACAGACAAACAGACAGGCAGATAGATAGATAGATAGATAGATAGATAGATAGATACCGTTGCTGACTCTAGCGTAGAAATATGGAAGTAATGTAATACATGTGAGCTATGCAATCGAATGAGCCTAATTTCAAACCCAATAGCTCTCTATCTCTCCCTCTCTCCACCCTCTCACGATATA
>NC_068984.1:89028361-89029528 GCF_001194135.2 Octopus bimaculoides | reverse complement strand
ATATATATATATATATATATATATATATATATATGTGTGTGTGTGTGTGTGTGTGTGTGTGTGTGTGTGTGTGTGTGTGTGTGTGTGTGTGTGTGTGTGTGTATGTATGTATGTATGAATTAAGCGGGCGGGCGCACATACATTTTGTAACATACTTCCTGACACTCAGACAACACCACCACGCCATTCCTTTCCGTTAAACCGGCTTCCAGATCCCTTCCTTAACATCGTTACATCGTACACCCACTCATTGCAGAAAGAAGCTATCGCCATTCTAATACTTACTACCCATACCACAGTTCACATCCTGTAATTCTTACGTCAGTATTCTACGGTCACGCAAATCTTTGTTGGAAGTAAGATTAACATAACGGAGTAATAAATGAATGAACGAAGAAGAAAAAGAAGAATGATAAAATATAAATAAACAAATAAATAAATAAATAGATGGATAAACGAAAGGTGTCAGCAAGTTGCGGGGGCGTAACTATTTCAGTCTGGCACTTTCCATTGCCGAATCAGCGATAAATAAATACATAGTATATTGTGCGGCGAAAGTTACCTGCCATTTAAGAAAATGAGTGGTCGTCATTATAATTACTACCTTCTTTTCCACAGGCTATGTTGTTTCATCTGAATGAAAACGTACACCTTATATACATAGACACACGCATAATGTATTAGTAAGCAAACGCAAGCTCGTATACACACGCACTAATATAAATATATACACCATACTACGCAGACGCAAACTAGCACACAGAAACACATAATCGCACACAAATGCACACATATACATTCACTATATAGAAAAGCATACAATATGTACGGCTCACGCTATTATGATCGCAAATACGCACAGATTTACTTACACACACGCACACACTCGTCAAATATGATGCAGAAAACGAAAAACAGACGATACATACATGTAACATATATATACACAGAAACACGCAGACACACATATGCATATGTACACTAAACAAGTAGAAAGGTCGCAGACCACACACACACACACACACACACACACACACACACACATACATTTATCAGAGATATTGTATGAACACGCATATACAAAATCGCAGTCACATACATTCACAAAGAGTAACTAAAAAAGCAGACGATTTTACAACATTTTACACACACGCACCCCCCCCCCCC
>NC_068984.1:89016666-89028321 GCF_001194135.2 Octopus bimaculoides | reverse complement strand
CCCCCACACACATACAGAAATACATACACACATTCAGACATTCACAGAAAATCAGGCAGGAAGGAAGTAAACGATAATGCTAAGATATTACTGCACGCACATGCACACACACACATACACACTTACACATACATATACCCTGATACTAACCCTCACACTCATCCACACATACTCCACTCGCTCCAAACTCCCACACAAAAACACCGGAACAACAATGAAAAATAAACAAAAAAACGAAGCGAAAGGAAGCCGTCGGCAATAGCATGATATTAGTGGTCATTAATGTTTTAATAAAAGGGTGGACACGATATCTTATGGGTTGCTCGTTCCATGGCTGGTCGACCAACAAACTGACAGGAAATGGATATATTTACCTATTTATGAATGAAATATTTGTTCTGGTCCCGCAGCACATGACTGATCTGTAACGGAGACAGCGACAACAACAACAACAACGACGACGACGATGATGACGACAACATCAACAACAACGACTGCAGCAGCAGCAAGAACAATGACAACAGCAATTTAGTAAAGTTTTTAATTCTGCATCATATCAGATGGAACAGCTTGATTTCAACAAAAGAACCAAAGTGAAATAACAGCTAAATCTTCCTCAGCATATCCTTGTGCGTCCTATGCTATCTGGTGGAAGAACGACTCCTGGTGACTTTTTCAATCAGCGTTCGTCATTATAATTGGTGTTGGGCAGTTTTCAGTACATAGTTTGTTCAAACTGAGCCCCGCGCACACACTCGAGCGGAAGAAGCTGTGATGAATTAAACATTTCCTAATATTCATCATTGCTTTGAGGATTTACTTAACAATGCCCATAACAGTCGCATCAGGTGAAAGAAGTTTTTCAAAACTAAAACTGATTAAAACATACCTACAGTCAACAATTTCACAAGAGAGACTAAATAATTTGAAAATGTTATCTAAAGAAACCCTTGACTTTGAAATGATTTTGAAAGACTTCTCAGATAAGAAAGCCAGAAAAGTCTGTTTTTAGAAGACATATTCACAAACAGTATGTCAATAATTATCTTGACTTGTAATAAAATATTAAAACTTTCATATGAGCTTTCAGTTTTTAGTGTATCATTGTGGTTAACGGTGGAGCCACAAGCCCTCAATGCTTTTTGGCTGGGTCTGGCGTACTCCACGAAGCATAAAGCATCAATCTTCAGCTTTTGTAAAATAGAGGGCCCCACTGACAATTCTCTAATTGGGCCCCGTACGTCCTAGTGAAGCCCTGCACACAATAGTAATTAGAATTAACATACCACTATATTATGTAACTCAATCCTTTATAGATGAAGTTAAAAAGAAGCATATCTACGGAATATAAATATGTCTCTTGTGACAGTAAAATATTTTTAAAAAATACGAGTAATAAGGTGCAGATGACGTGATAAGTCTGGAAACGGATTAAATGTTTAACAATGTTTTGGAGACCCGTAAACCATGTCAATTCATATTAACTGCATTCATATGGTTGAATAGCTTCTTTGATGAATAGCAAAGAAGTGATTCTTTCTACCACAAATCTCTATTGAAAAGGTCATACTGAAAAATGAATTATAACTTATTCTAAATGAGCTTGAAGAAGAAAAAGATAGGTTGCAGATTATACATTTGTTGACTAGGTTTTGGACACATGCATTTGTTTTACTTTATTTTGTTGAATGGAATTGGTTGTTCTTTTTTTTCTTGGAATACGCTTTAACCAATATTTATGATGTATCATTTATAGCTCAAAAAACTTATCGATAAAATTATTTTAAAAGAATTCAAGAAACAATCTTTACGAATTAATATCTAATGCCGCCAATCTGAATAAGAAGCAAGATATCTTCACTTCATGGTGAAAGCTATTAAAGCAAGAGAAGAAATGATGGAATGTTCCCTTGAACTCCTTAATATTGGTTTCAAATTTTGGCAGGAGGCCATCAAGTCCGGGGTAGAGATGAAGTCGGTTACGTTGACCCCAGTGTTCAATTGGTACTTATTTTATCAACCCGAAATGATGAAAGACAAAGTTTACGTCGGTGGAATTTGAACTCAAAATATAAAAATGGACAAAATGTTGCAAGGCATTTTTCCCAGCGTGCAAACGATTCTGCCAGGTAACCGCCTTAACCTGTTCTCTTTAATATAACAACTAATTACCATTCAACTATCTCCTAATTACCTCCGCCTTAGCGAAGGTAGAGGTATTGTTTTCAGTCGTGTTTGTTTGTTTGTCTGTGGACAAGATATCTCAAAAACCGCTGGATGGATTCGGATTAAACTTTCAGAGATGTTTGGCCTCGTGACCGGTACGAATTGATTAGATTTTGAGGTCGATCCGGTACCGGACAAAGATTCTGGATTATTTTTCCTATTTTTTTTACTTAATTTTTTATAGCAGTCGGGTTCATTTTAATATTTTCGTTTGTGAGTGCAGTCGAGTTTATTTCAGATATTCTCATTTTAAAAGTCATCTCTAGCCGTCTTTAAGATGTGGACAAAATATTTATTTTTTAAATCTTAAGGAGCTACGCCAACTTTAAAGACGCGATGGATTCAGAACGTGGTTCGAATAGAGTAGTTCAACCGAAATTGATATAATGGACATTTAGCATCTAAAAGACCAGGATGTTAAACTGGTAAATGTTGGGCAGCGTTAGATCCTAAAGGCTATTGAAATAGAGTATATTGAAATTACTGATTGACAACAATTAGACATTGTCGGAATTGGTTGTCATCTGAACATTCAGGGAAAATTACAGAGAAATAGAATATGATACTATATAATGATATCATTAGAAAGATTTGTAAGGCTGCGAGCTGGCAGAATAGTTAGCTAGCCGGACAAAATGCTTTGTGGCATTTCGTCCGTCTTTACTTTCTGAGTTCAAATTCTGCCGAGATCGACTTTGCCTTTCATCCTTTCGGACTCGAAGTGCCAGTTGAGCACTGGAGTCGATGCAGTCGGCTTACAACCTCCCCCAGAATTGCTGACCTTGTGCCAAAGTTTGAAACATATATAATAATTTCTTACATAGATGTTTCATGTAGTTATTAGCATAAGCTATTTTTCTAATTTAAGCAAAATTAGAATCAATTTTTTTTATCGATAAAAAAATTGTCAATTTTTTTTATTGATGATAAGATTTTTTGAAGATTCTGAATTTCTGATGTCAAAAAGCAAAATCTGAAGACCGTCCATTAAAACAAACAAACGAAAAAAAGCAAAAATAAATAAATAAATAAAGAATTTAGTGACAGATTTTAAATTAAAATAGATAAACAGAATAAGTACCATTTATTTTACCTATGTTTTACCTACATTGTTGTTTTATGTGTTTTATCAAAATTGCTGATTTCTAAACTTTTACAAAAAGATGGTTTCGAAATAAAGAAGATATACTGAAAAATATTTCTTAGGTAAATCACAATACGAAAATAAAATAGTTTTAATCCCATGGCATTTTACAGCCTTTGAGAAAAGATAAAAGAATAAAAATTCTCGATTATCTTTGCATTTCTTTACAGTGTTAACTGGGGTTATTGGATAATTCATTCAAAACATTCTAACTCCTCTAAAAGACAAGAAACACAGTAATATTTCCACTCTCTTAAAAAGGGCTCTTCTGAAGCAGTATCAGTTTGTAAACACTTGGTTTTTCGTAAACGCTTTTCCAACGCTTGGCTTGTTACTATGGAAGAGGTATCTATATGTCTGGGTTTCGATTGGCTAAAATTGTCAAAAATCTGCAAATTTTGAAAGCTATTAACTCTTTATTTATTGATTTATGGTGAAAATGAATTTCATGTCAATGTTTATTTTACAAAACTACATCATTATATCAAATATGAAATCAATTGGAACAAAATTTGAAGAAATTGAAAAGTGGCAGCCAAACATCAAAGATCCATACCTTTAGCTCTAACCGTGTATAACTATCATAAACAAATACAATTAAAGAATCTCTCGCAGTCTTGTTTATCTAAAAAATATGGTTCTAAAGATCAAACTCATTGAAAATAATCACTAACTTTTATTATGTAAAAAAAACAAAAACCTACCATCATCATCCCATTTATTCACTAACTGCTGTCTTTCTCATATTTAATCTTTCTATTCTGTTTATACGTATTTTATATACCTTCGCATCTTTTCCTTATCACACCATATCTCTTGCTATCCACCCTTAGTGACCAAAAATCTAGAAGTACTGGGTGTGTACCTTCCTACGTGACACGCGTACATAATGCTTATGCACTGTGTAGCACTCGATAGCATGGAATACGTTAACACAATTTTAGCATGAGAACCTGCTAGCAGCACCCTCCTCCAATTTATAACATCTGGAACCATATCAACTGGTGTTGATGCCTTTCCATTAATCGTCCACTTTATCATCTCTGACATCTTCAAGGATTCTGTTATCTAACAGAGATTCTTTCTATTTTCCATCAGTAAAAGACAACCTACGAACTTTCACCAACCACTTCGCTCGTCGCTGCAGAAAATACAATCTTTTATTCCACCGTTTTATCTGCGTTTAATATCAACAGCACTAGCTAAAAAGGGTATCCTTTATATGTTCACCCGATCTGCTAGAAATAGCAGCCAAAACACTCAAACCACACTCTATCGTCTTAAAACACATATAGCCGGCATAAAAGATAGAAAGATCACGGTTTGAACGACACCTTTGTTCTGTCAGGGCATACCTGGAATCTAAAAGCAAGAGAAATACTTCTAGCAATGAATACGTTTAATGATGAAGATTTGCCATTTCGCAGTCCAAGAACACAAAGAACAAAAATCACATTCGCTTTCACACATCGTGAATAATATTCATTGTCATCACTATTAACATGGTCATGACAACATCACTACTAGCATCATTATGAGCAATCTCACCCTCACCGCTGTTGAAGTCATCTTCAATATTACCATTCAATACTACTGTCATAATCACCGCTCCTATCAACATCTTCAGTATCACCATCAACGCTATCATCATCACCATCACTTTTGCTACTATCAGCAAGAACAACCATTCTCCTCATCGGCATTATAAAAATCTGTCAATGCTGACGTGTCAGCCTTCTTCCCACATGAGGAATTACATATTGGAGAGATTGACAAACGATCAATATGTTATTTAACTAATGATTTATCTGTCATTCAATAGCTCGATCGATCAATCCATCCGTTCAGTCATCTATCTATCTATCTATCTATCTATCTATCTATCTATCTATCTATCTATCTATCTATCTATCTGTCTGTCTGTCTGTCTGTCTGTCTGTATGTATGTATGTATGTATGTTAAGCTGTCTGTCTATCCGTCCGTCCGTCCATCTGTCTGCCTGTCTGTTAGTCAGTCTGCCTTGTCTGTCCGTCCGTCTATCTGTCTGCTGTCTGTCTATCAGTCCGTCCGCCCGTCCATCTATCTATCTATCTATCTATCTATCTATCTATCTATCTATCTATCTATCTATCTATCTATCTATCTATCTATCTTCTAAGCCGAGTCGATAAGAAAGTGTGCATCTAACTAAAGAATATTAAAATCAAATCCTGTTACAGGTCTATGCGTGAAGCAATGGGTTGAAGAATTGACTATCAAGAATAGGTACCCGATTTCTGGGGATTTTACATGTGATAGATTGGGGGCTATTTTAGTGTGCATTCTGCTGCAGTATTCGTAGTTTATACTGTGAAATGACCTGATCTGGATTAAGATTAGGATTGAGATTAGGGCTTTAGGTTAGGGTTAGCAATAGGTTTAGGGTTAGGGTTAGACTGCACGCTAAAGTGTAAATGCCCAAGGAGGCAACATGTTAAAGTAGCACCGACCGTTGTTATAACCAGAGGACATATTTTACTTATTTGTTAAATGGCAGGAAACAATCGTCTGAAGACAGTAGCGATAGTGTTCATGACGGCAGTTGTGAGGTGGTTGCCACAGATTATGATAGTTGTAGTAGTGAGAAAGGTCAATTGTGATAACAATTCTGAAACTCAGTTTTCATTGCAAATATTTGAAGAATGACATTAATATGTTTGTTAAAGATGAAGAACACAAGTTTTATAGTATTGAAAGTTTATATTTATACACACACACACACACACACACACACATATAATTACTTATATCGATCGTAAAAAATTTGATCTTGTAACTTCAAATCATCAAACTGCCTGATAGTTTCATATTTGTTCGGCGTTCCCTTGCTGAAACTCTCTCTCTCTCTCTCTCTTTCTCTCTCTCTCTCTTTCTCTCTCTCTCTCTCTCTCTCTCTCTCTCTCTCTCTCTCTCTCTCTCTCTCTCTCTCTCTACTGTTACTTGTATTTTGTCTGCTAGCAAATTAGTAAAGTCGTATAACCATCGACTATCACAAGAGCTCTGTTTCATTAACAAAGCCACTTACCTTCACTTAACCACTAGAAACAACACTGCATCTCTATATTCACCATAGCCCTTCAACGCTCACTCCTACACTCCTAAAGTTACCAGTTCTCTAGCACATTTGTATAGCCTTTATTATATTTCTATAGCTTCTGCAAACAATAGTGTATCATCCACTAACTAATACAATATCCAGAGTCCCTTGCAGATACTAACACACCTTTATATTTCTACCACACTACTACAGTCATCAACAACCAACTATATTGCTGCGAGGGATGAAGAATATGAAATTTTATGGCTCCCTCCAAACACTGCTCAACGACGGTGATAGGATGCGAACTAACGATACATTAATGTCTTGGTCGCTGCGACACAAGCAGTAGTATGATGACAGTTGTTGTGACAAACGATGAGGGACGATGTAGGCAAAACGACGAAGATAGTAGCAATGGTGATAGTGTTTCTCTTCTTGTTGTCAGAGTGCCCTATCAACTTTACTTACATTTGTATTAGAGTTGAGAGAGATAAATGTTCGGTATTGATTTCACATCTGTCATCTCCGATTAAATAAGAAGACTTCTCTCAGATCTAATCTTGATAAAACGTTCGTTTGGGAAATTTTAACGTACAGCGGAATCCATCATTCTGGAGTATTATTGATATCTTGTTTTGTTGGTGTCATTATTATTGCTGTTCTGTTTGATGTTGTGACTGTTACTGTTTTGGTACGAGGACTAAAAACAAAAGGTTGGATGGTTGGCACAGTAATAGAGTATTGAAGAATGTTTTCTTTACCTTTATCATTATTATTATTATTATTATTATTATTATTATTATTATTATTATTATTATTATTATTATTAGTTGTTGTTGTATTTTCCCACTAAGATAAGAGCTACGATATTCACATTTGTAGGAATTATGTTTTACATATTAGGTGGTCTCTTAAAAACTAAAAAATAGAAAAGGTGTGACTTCTATTTTGGGTAAAGAATATACAGTGGAAATGAGAAGGGAATCTACTGGCTAGTTCGAATAGTATTATTTGAAAGCGGCGCGATAGGTGTCGCTAGATGAGAGATGATTCTGCAGAGACGGAAAAAGATGTAACTCAATATTGGTATTTATGATGGCGATTGTCTGAGAAATGAATGAGGGTGAGGAGAAAAAGTAACAAAGAGGGAAAGAAGCAAAGTAAAGAGGGTGGGGAAAACAGATGAGTGATTTGTAACTCAGTAGATAGCTTTGGTTCTGAGGAATATAACCAAAGAACTTCAGACTAAAGCAATCAGCTCGATAATTTATTTCTCTTCATTTATACCACTAATGTACCGAGGAAGGTGTGAACACTTCAACAACGCCGCATTCAATCAGTGTATTTGATTGCCAACTATAAAGCTAAGGAGAAATGCCTCTGTTTTACGATCATTTCATTCTATTTAGGTTTCCAAACAAAAGGTAGTCTTTGTTTTGGTAATTTTAAAAAGCAATGTTTAGATAGGAGTATTAATCGCCACAAAACTTCAACACACAGATGTGGGGTTGAAAAGCAATAATTTCCCTGTTATCACCCTGCATTAAGTTTAACCGTCAGAGAGACAATTACATAATATCCAGCCACTGGTGCAAGCTAGCTTAAGTCATAGTTCGAAGAGAAGGCCGTAGCAATGTATGCGCCAACATACCGAATGCAAAACAGCCTATTCTTTGTTTCTATACAGTTATAAGTTAAGTGGTGGCTGGTGTACTACATAAACCTGATACTGACAGTAGACGGTAAATAAATAAATAAATAAAAGCTCGAGCAACTAGTGAAGTGTTAGCAAACAAAAGATTGGGCCTGAGTGACTCAATGTATCATTTCTTCTTTAGATTCATGTAATGTTGAGAGAAATATGAGAGTAACTGCAATAAAATACGTCCATTATTGGAAGGAAGCTGGAGTAGTAAATGCAATAGGAATGTAAACTTTTGTATAAATATTGTTATCGATGTTAATCAACGGTGTGGACTTAGGTTCAGTCCCACCGTGCGGCACCGGACCAACCAAAGGCTTGTGAGTGGATTTAGTGGACGGAAACTGCCGAGGTCGACTTTGCCTTTCATCCTTTACGAGTTGATAAAATAAGTAGCAGTAGAGCACTGGGCTCGATGTAATCGACTTACCCATTCCGCCGAAATTTCTAGTCTTGTGCCAAAATTTGAAATCATTATTATTTTATTTTATTCTATTTTATCTTATTTGCAGGTATATTTCTTATTCTCCATTGATATTACTTCTAACACACTCGTTTGAGAAAACATTCGATTTTAAATTCACTCAAGTAACCAAGAAAAACAACAGGAGGGTGCTGCTGCTACTGCTACCACTGATGATAATGATGATAATGACGATGATGATGATTGTAGTGGTGGTGGTGGTAGTTTTTTTTGCGGGGGGGGGGGGATCTAGTTAAATTCACTCACAGAATCTGCATTTTTTAAAAGGAAGTTTTGCATCTGAAATCGGTTATATTGAAGCAGTTTTCCACTCTTATTCCCATGAAGCCATGATCTTGTGGAGAAAAAGTTGACGAAAAAGTTACAGCCGTTTAAAAATCGAAAAAAAACTGCATATTCTTAGCTAATAGTGAGACAGAAATTTTCTGTGTTGTAGCGGCGTCAACTTAACGGTGTCAACTTTAAGATTGTACTCTGTGAAATTTATAGTTAAAGCGTCCGTAAAATGATCTGTTACCTAATAATGTCAACATGTATCATCTTACTGTTTCTTTTGTTTCTTCATTGATTTCTATAGTGTTTTGTATGTTTTTATTATTTTTTAAATTTGTTGTTAATATATTTATCTGCATGTGTTTACTTTATGCGTATTTCAGTATTATGTACACCTGTCATGTATTTGTGTACATCATTAATATATAAGTGCATGTGATGTGTGCTGTGGTATACTCAGCTAGTTATATGCTAATATAATGTGTAACCATAAGACTACAACCTGACAGAATCATTATCATACCGGGCAAAATGCTCATTCTGAGTTCAAATTCCACCTAGGTTGATTTTGCCTTTCATCCTTTGAGGGTTGATAAAATAAGTACCAGTTGAATGTGTTACTAGTTCAGTTGATCATACAACTGGAATGATCATCCTAGAAACAGATGAAGATCCATTTCCTTTAGTTTTTGTTTACTTATACACATCAACGTTGTTCAATTTGCTAGAAATAACAGCCAAATCTCCCTCACTCTATGCTCTAACATTTTAAAAATGAAGGACACATTAAATAATGTTGTCCTACATCTTCAATAAAAATACAGAATGGCTCATTCTGGCACGACCTGGGTTTAAACTGACAGGCATTTGTTGCAACCATTGCGAGTGTACCGCCAATACAAATTCCCACGAACCACTTTCGTACTCATGTTGTGCCTAGATTTACTGCACCGCTTTTTTTTTTTGTAGGAATAACACCGTTTTCGTGAAAATAATTTACTGCATCCACTTCTGTCTTCAAAATCTCTTTCAGAGTGGTACAATTAAATGGCTTGAATGTGGATAAGAACAAAAATAAAAACACAAAAAAAAGTACACAGAAAAACTTCGCGAAATATATGTAAAATATATTTGAAAAATATGTAAATTATTAAGACAGTTGACGAAAATATCTACAATAAAATTCTAATTAATAAATATAAATTTTTATTAAAACAAAACCCGCGGGTGAAGTAAATCTCGTGGTGTGAAGAATCAACACAACATGCGGGTGAAGTGAAACACAACACAATGTGCGGTTGTCATGGTAACAAGCTGTTAATGCCTCGCTGTCTGTTGATTGGCTAAAATAATCCAAATTTTTCCAACTTCAATTCCAAATAGCATCAGATTTTTTAATTTACGAGACAAAGTAATTGGTTGAGCGAAATCAAAATTCAGAATTGCATTGATACATCAAAATTGAAAACAATCTGATTTTGTGAATCGATTTAACTAGATCTGTTTTCTTTTTTTTTTGGTGGTAGTGGTAGCGGAGTGGTGGTTTTGGCGGTGGTGGTGGTGCTGGTGGTGGTGGTGGTGGTGGTAGTGCTGCTGCTGCTGCTGCTACTGCTTTTACTAATGATGATGGAGTGATGATGGTGGTGATGATAGTGACTGAAATGTTGCAGCTGATGATGATTATGATGATGATGATGATGATGATGACTACGACGGCGATGATGATCAAAACAAAAAAACATTTGCAATTTACTTTGCTTTGAACGATAGGGAAAAAAAGACAAAAGAAAAAGAAAAGAAAAACAGGAGTAAAGTTTACCCAGTTCTAGTTCTTTTGAACTGAAAGTGCTTCCGAAAGTAACAATATCTAGTGGCTAGAGAGAAAGGATAGGAAATAGAGAGGTAGTGCGAACAGGGTTGAGAGCAAGGGGGTGTGGATGAAAGGGAGAGAGGGGGAGAGAGAGAGGGAGAGAAGGAGAGAGTGTGTTTAGTAGACGGAGGAGTGTAGACGGAGAAGGAGCGGAGTACAGGGAAAAAATATCTAAGAGAGATGGAGGTGAAGGTGGAGAAAGTTGAAGGAGAACATATCTGAGGAAACGTGGGTGAGAAGGTGAGTGTAGTAGAAGAAAATATCTGAAAGAAAGGAGAATGTGAGAGAAAAAGAGAATGAGAAATGAAGAAAGACGGATAATGGAAAGAAAGGAAGAACGAAAGAAAGACAGAAAGGACAGAAGGAAAGAAAGAAAAAGTAAGGGAAAGAGAAATGGGGAGACGGGACAACCGCTTTGAAAATGATGTTCAAACAAAAATTTCGTAAACATAAAAATCTAAGAGAATACAAGTTGTGTACGTACATGTGTGCGCATGCGTATGAGTTTTGTCTTTGTACTCTCTCATATTATCTCTTTCACCTCCTTCGTTCTCTCTGTTTGTCTGTCTGTCTGTCTGTCTGTCTGTCTGTCTGTCTGTCTCTCTGTCTCTCTCTCTCTCTCTCTCTATATATATATATATATATAGAGAGAGAGAGAGAGAGAGATGCAGCACAGAATTTTGTCAGTGAACAGGTCGCGGTCTCAAAGCGACGAAAATATTTTGACAAATTAAATTTAAATGTTGAAGTGAATCTAACGGATTTTGTGTTTTATTTTAAATGGCTTATAAACACCTTCCACGCTGCAATTATTTTCGTTTCAGCACACGATCTCAGATCAAGTCACTTGCTATGCAAGTACATCTCCGTAATATA
>NC_068984.1:89014725-89016330 GCF_001194135.2 Octopus bimaculoides | reverse complement strand
GCAACACGCTCGCACACATAATACACACGCGTGCAAAAAAGGTTCATACGCACGTCTATATATGCACATGCCCAAGAAACAACAGGGCTAAAGGCAAAATACAGAGAAAAGTGTAAAAAGGCCATAAGGGTAAAACACATCTATATACGCTCATTCTCGCATGCACACACACACGTCTATATACGCACGTATCCGCACACACGTACTCATCCACAAACGCGCACAAAAAGTCACATGTACACGTCTATATACACACAGGAAAAAAAAAGCAGGGTGGAAGGTAGAATACAGAAAAACTATGTGTAAAAAATTTATAAAACAATATCTCTATAAATATGTAAAAAAATTTATAAAAAATATATAAGAAATTTAAGTAAAAAGTATAAAGAAATAAAAAGCTTGTACATAGACACAATATAGAAAGCCAGTCCTATCAGTAATCTCGCGGGGACCAAAAACGTAACAAATATTTAGCCACATGTGGACATGATCCGAAAAGTTCAGTTCTTGAATTTAGGCATGTGGCGGGGTCTAAGCTGCCTTCCAGATAAGCCATCTTTCCATATCACAAAGACCGCACTTTCTACTGCCGTTGGTGTAGGGCTTACACTTGGCTAAGATCTTCCAGTGGATGTTGTAACTGACACCTTTATCTTTTAAGGACCATATATGACTGGATAATTTGGTAGTTTTCTTTTTATCCCAGTGCCTGAAGCTCAAGGTGTGATTATTGAACCTGACCTTGAAATTACCCCCTGTAAGGCCCACGTATTTCTTCGTCGAAATTGTGTTCTTAGTGGATATAGAGTCCACGGTGGCCTCATAAATGATGGTCTCAGACATGCAAGCTCCATTTAGCGTGCACAAATTTTTATCCCTGCCTGAACAGCTAGTTTCATATTGTGGTTTTTGTGTGTTGTGTGCGATTATATTTTTAAAATTAATAGTTGAGCTGAAGCTGATTTTTAAGTTATGTCTATGGTTGACTGGAAAATGTCTATCTATCAGTACTAAGAAATACTTGCCTATATTAAAGGTCACTTCGGGTGAGTAGGGGTGTGTGAACCAGATAGTTTTCCTATTTCTATGTTTTCTTTTCTTTATTACTGGACTGGTAGCAGGTGTATAGGTATTTCCTCGCTAAAACCACTATCTTTTAGAGCCTTATTATATACTGGGGCAACGCAATTAAAAATGTCCCTATCGGAGAAGAGGCTAGAAATTATTTTGCTAATGTTTTTAACTAAATTCTTAAACACTATGGGGGGGGGGCAGGATCCCACATTCCTATAAAGTTTATAAATATTCTTATTTAGATCTAAGGATACATCTAGGAAATTGACAACCGTCAGGTTGGTATCTGTAGTTATGCTAAAGCCGAAAGTTTTCATCAAATGTATAATATCCTTCCTAAACCGATCCTGTGCTGGTCCATTGGTATTTGCGGTTAAAGTTAGGGCATCATCTTTGTAAATTGCGAAGTTTACGCCAGGAAAAGCCTTGCCCAACGTATCGAGTAGGAATAGTCCAATAAGATCGCATATGCCTGCTCCATCATATGACCCCATGCTCACATCGAAGACTCTGTATCGGTAGTCTTGACCC
>NC_068984.1:89009440-89014466 GCF_001194135.2 Octopus bimaculoides | reverse complement strand
TGTGTGTGTGTGTGTGTGTGTGTATGTGTGTGTGTATTACCTTTTGTATATTTTTCATCTCTCCGACATGCCATTAGAGCCGTGTTGATACATGTATAGTTGTAAGTTCCTTTCTGGGTAAGTTGATGGAATTTAAGAACTTTCTATCTACAGAACCTGTCTGAATGATATCTCAGATATATACAGGAAAAACGAAAAGAGATACAAAAATAAACGTAAAAAGGCTAAATTGTTGCGTGGATTAAGTTGGGATATTAGCTGTAGAAAAGATACGAATAGTAGATATAGAGGAAGGTGAGGAGACAGGGAGCAGTGTTATGGGGTGAGTGAACAAGAACAAGAAAGGGAGAAGATTTCGTTCCGTAGTAAAAAAGTGTTTACTACAAACATTTTGTCCGTCGCTCAAACACCTGAGATCAATCCATCACTGTAGATGTGACCCAATAACAAATCTCGCTGGAGTTACCTTTAACTTTCATCCATTCGAGGTCGATAAAGTAAAGCACAAGGCAAGTTATAATTTGGGGGGAGACATATAAATAGACTACGTACTTCCACAAAGATTTCTCTCATTATACTAATGTTATAGACACTGATGAGCAAATACCAGTAAACGATAAATATCAGAAGAAATGTAAGACAACTACGTTTCATATTTTCTTTCTTGGCAGTTTTTGAACAATAGCATAGATGGTTACAGGCAGAGCCGGCGCTCGGAAGTGTGACGCACAATCAGAGAATTGTCAGTGGGGCTCTCTACTCTACGAACGCTGAAGATTGATGTTTTATGCTTCGTGTAATAGGCCAGTCCCAGCCAAAAAGCGTTGAGGGCTTGAGATTCCACCGTTAGCCACAATGATACGCTAAAAACCCATCATAGCATCCTCTGCTCGAGCCTGTGTGCGGGGCCCAGTTTGAACAAATCTATCTAATTGATTTAAAACCGGCCCTAGTTACAGGTTTTTCAACTAACCAAAGATAGAACAAATATCATGTAGGATATTTTGGAAAACACTGGTTTTCCGTTTCCTTGTTGTTTATATCTTTCGCCAATATATATTGACGAAACACACACACAGACACACACACACACACACACACACACACACACACACACACACACACACACACACACACACACACACACACACACACACACACAAACGCACGCACATACATACATACATACATACTTGTGACCAAAGAATATTTAACTTGCAATAAATATGACAGTCGGAGCTTGCAAGATAATATTTCACAATGCATTTGCAGTATCCCCGTTGATACTACGTTTGGTTTACTGGTCTGGTCTATAGAGGAATTTCGTTCCATAGATATCTTGACATCAGATGAAAGTTTCTATAGAAGCGGTGGTGTTGTTTTTGTCAGAGAAAAGAGCGGGAAAAGGGTATTAAAATCTGTCAGAGAGACAGACATTGAACTTCGTGTGATATCTCTTAAGCAACATCTAATCGACAACAGACACAAAAATAAATACATTAGCCGAGTGATCAGAAATGTAGAGAACAAGATCATGTGAGCTGGTAGTGTTGATCGTCCATACAGCTCCAGAATTTCTGGATTAGAAAAACCAAAACCAACAAAAAATAAGTTATGCATACCGCAGGAATGGTAAGAATTTAGCTTCCCAAACACATAGTTCAGGGTTCAGTCTCACATCATGGCACTTCGGGCAAGTGTCTTCTACAATAGCCTGGTGCCAACCAAAACCTTGTGAGTGGATTTGGTAGACCAGAAACTGAAAAAAGCTGGTGTCGTATGTGTATGTGTATGTGTGTGTGTGTGTGTGTGTGTGTGTGTGTGTGTGTGTGTGTGTGTGTGTGTGTGTGTGTGTGTGTGTGTGTGTGTATCTTTGTGTCTGTGTTTGTCCACTACTGCTCGACGACCGTTGATAGTGTAACTTGACGGTTCGGCAAAAGTAATCGATAGAATAATTACCAGGCTTTAAGAAAAATAAGTACTGGGGTCGATACAGTCGACTAATAATTCTTCAACCCGGTACCCCAGCATGATCACCACAGTCTAATGATTGAATCAAGCAAAGGAAAAGATAAAAGATATTTTTACATCATTTCACATTTCGAAAGTTATGTTTCTGCAGTCTAAGAGCAGGAGATAGCTTCAAGTTACCGAATGAACAAAAGAGACAGTAAAAACTTTAAGATGTGTGTTACATTTTTATTGAAGATATAAAGTGAGCAGCTGCTACTTCAAAAAGGTAATGTTTTCTATTTCGGCAGATCTGCACTGGAATGAATATAGAGAATGCTCCTGTTATTGAAAACATACTTATGTATGCGCTGAATAACAGGAGTATTCTCTGTAGTTATCCCAAAGTAACTCTTAGACCGCGAACCACCTCCTTGCTCACCTTGATAGGGGCAAAGATTGTATGTGCAGAAAGGAGCGTTGCCAAATGAAATGACTCTTTCCGTGATATCCTTCACCATTCTTCAGAGTAAAACAGGTGCCATTTTGTCAACTGACAATATTTTTTTTTCTTTTACTTGTTTCAGTCCTTTGACAGCGGCCATGCGGGAGCACCACCTTAAAAGGTATTTTTAGTCGAAGAAATAGACTTCAGGACTTATTCTATTCTTTGTAAGCCTAGTACTTATCCTATCGGTCTCTTTTGTCAAACTGCTTAGTTATGGAGGCGTAAACACACCAACATCGGTTGCCAAACGATGACGGAAAGACAAACACAGACACAGAGACACACGTATAAATATATACATATATATATATATATACGACAGGCTTCTTTCAGTTTCCGTCTACCAAATCCACTCGAGGCTATAATTGAAGACACTTGCCTAAATGTGTCATGCAGTGGGACTGAACCCGAAACAATGTGGTTGAGAAGCAAGCTTCTTACCACAGAGCCGCGCCTGCGCCTTCTTACGACGCAATCACGCCTGATTTGTTGTAATATAATTCTCAATAAACACGAAAGATTACATGTAACAGTCTTTTATAAAGCAAAGAAGATTCGTGGATATGTAGTCATGATTGTTGAACTTACTACTTCATATGTGTTCGTACCAGATATAACGTTAACAGGACATCGCTTTCTCGAAATGTCGAAGTCACGGAATAATTTTCTCTGTGGTTTTAGTTGCTGGAAATATTGCCTTGAAGTGGTGTGCTATTTCAGCTGCTATATCCACAACACTTAATATATCACCTGAAAATATGAAAATGAAATGATATGAAATTTACTGACACTTCTTTCCTAGTATGTTGTCCTCGTTACCATTCTTTCTATTTTATTTTTAACCTTCATTGCTTTCACATGTTACTTCTGGTTATTTCACTGAAAAATCCATTGGATATTGATTTATATAATTTTAATTATTTTTGCAAGTACGGGGAAATCTGTTTTGATCTTATTATGACTTTATCAGTGAATTATACACTTTACAGGGATTGCAGAAGTAATGATACAAGAATCATTAAGTAAAAGTACAAGAAAGTACAGTCGTTGCCGTAGAAAAATAAAATTGTTTCGAGAATGAATTACTAAGACACGCTGAAAGGGAGCCTATACTAGGCCAATCAACCTACTAGAAAAAGCAGTCATATTTCCGTCATGGCATCTCACTAGATTGCGGTTTAAATGCATTTGATAATAGGTCTGCTCTTTCAGTGCTGACCTGGCACTAATAAACATCAACCACAACAAAAATATTATGAAGTCAGCGCTGATTCAGCCCGAAGAAATATCTGCGGGTGTTATCCTGCTTAGTGCATTTCCGCCCCTACACCTTGTCATACTTTATCCAGTAACACAGATTCAAGATGAAAAGAATCGATTCAGGTAAAAAGAAAAAAAAGAAAAAAACTATTTTTACGCCCTTTTCTTCTTCTTCTTCTTCTTCTTCTTCTTCTTCTTCTTCTTCTTCTTCTTCTTCTTCTTCTTCTTCTTCTTCTTCTTCTTCTTCGTCATCGTCGTCGTAGTGATGGCAGTGCTATCTATATTTCTTTCTTTCTTTCTTTCTTTCTTTCTTTCTTTCTTTCTTTCTTTCTCTTCTATTAGTTTCGACATTCCACTAATGAGATCAATCTTTATTGAGTATACCGTCTCTTTGATCTTCCACAGCCGGATACTGTCATCTTTGGGGGAACTTTCAAAGTTTACAGTTGGGTGCGAGTTATCAGGAGTGCTTGCAACATATTGCTGTGCATTCAGAAAATGCACCACAAGCAATTACCTATACTACTACTACTACTACAACTACTACTACTACTACTACTACTACTACTACTACTACTACTACTACTACTACTACTACTCTGTATCTTTCTCATGCAAACTTAGGAAATATGTTGGGTGATATGTTTGTATAATTGTGTCTACATAAGTGTATATTCTTTTATTTTTTATTTGTTTCAGTCATTTGACTGCGGCCATGCATATATATATATATATATATATATATACGTATGTACGTATGTATGTATATATGTATGTATGTATGTATGTATGTTTGCACGTATGTACGTATGTATGTATGTATGTATGTATGTATGTATGTATAATGAAAATTTACAAAATAAAAAAGACGAAGACGGGTGTGTAAGCAACAAACAGATGTGTTAGTCTAACGCTCGGGAAGTGAGAAAGTCTTTTACATTTCGAGCCTACGCTCTTCGACAGAAAGGAACACAGAAATAAACAAGGAGAGAAAATAGAAAATAGAAACAAATCTACCCCAGGAGTTATTCTTTGTAAGTCTAGTAATCTCTTTTGCCGAACCGCTAGATAACGGGATTGTAAACAAACACAAACATAAGAACATATATGATTGACCGTTGACTGGACACTATTCAATTTTTTTTCTCCGTGTTTTTCTCCTTGTCTCCGTATTCTTTCTGTTGAAGAGCGTAGCTCGAAACGTCAAAGACTTTCCGTATTCCCGAGCGTCATACTAATACATCCTTTTGTTATTTACACCACCTGTCCTCGTCTGTTGTTGTTTTTTCGTATATTCTCCCATATATA
>NC_068984.1:89006085-89008726 GCF_001194135.2 Octopus bimaculoides | reverse complement strand
CTCTGTGTGTCTCTCTGCCTTTCTCTTGCTTCATCTTTTGTAGGTATCTATTCTTCGTCTAATGATGCCGTTTGTAAAAATAGCTTTAAAATAGAATTGCAAACTTGCAAACTATGCTGTCACTCCGACTGCAACTGATGGTGATGATGGTGATGATGTTGATGTTGATGATGATGATGATGATGATGATGATGATGATGATGATGATGATGATGAGTTCATATCAGCAACTTTGGGCTTTCTGTGAAGCAAGAAATATTGTACGACGTTCATATTTTACTCCAAAACATTAACAACGTAAGATGAAATGGCGACCCCAGGGAAGCTACTGACTTATGGACTTGGATCACAGAGACTTACTTTTAAGAATTTCTTTGACTTGACACAATTCCCTCCCCCGTCACATTCCAACCCCATCTGTTTCTTGAATATAATAGATTCACACATCTCATTAAACATTAATCAAGAATTCAGTAACTTATCTGTCCGGCGGTTGTATCTTGCCTGATTAGACACAGACATTCCTTATTTGAGCTCCGTAGCCTAGGTAAGAAGATAGCTATCGATGTTCTCGTGAAAGGTATTAAAGGATTTATAAATGTAGAATAAATACTCTTAATGATCTTTCTTCAAAGCTAAGTAGAGAACATTATTCTCAGTACGATTATCTCCAAACTAAAGTTTTATACACTGCATTTACAGTCCTCGGTGATAATTAGAATTTTATGTAGTTTCCTGTAAATCCAGATGAAAGTTAAGAATTGTAATTGTATTATATGAACGAGATAGGATTTATTTTAAGTCATGAAACACTTGAAAACGATCAAAACAGGATTAGGATAAGGTTTTTTTCCCCCAGTATATATTTTTAAGACTATATAAATCTATAATGATTTATTTAGCGATATCAATACAAATCGTAAGCGTAGCAACAGATACAAAATCGAAACCAAGTTACTGGATAACTTTTCAAACTTATCCTGAGAAATATACTGCTGGCTACAAGCATACATACAGCGTAAAGATTTTCTTTCATAAACCCATACTTTCACAGAATACTAAATTTTCACAGTATCAAGAAAAATTGGTTCAAATATAGTGTGTGTGTGTGTGTATGTGTGTGTTTAAGGGGTACCAGATAAACCACCTGTACCCGGATATATCTCAGTCAGCAACAACTCCCTGCTTCCATGAACCATGATACCACAAAACTTAACTTTAAAATAACTTAACAGATCCTGTCCTAGTAAGTTAGACATGGCCTGGGCTAACCTTTGGCCCACACATATCTAAGATATTTAGGTTTATATACATATATATATATATATGTATGTATGTATGTATGTATGTATGTATGTATGTATGTATGTATGTATGTATGTATGTATAGTGAGAATTTGCAAAATAAAAAAAGTCAAAGACGGGTGTGTAAGTAACAAACAGATGTATTAGTTTAACGCTCGTGAAGTGAGAAAGTCTTTTACATTTCGAGCTTATGCTCTTCGACAGAAAGGAACACAGAAATAAACAGGGGCAGAAAATAGAAAAAGGTTTAGTAGCTAGCGATTTATCATGCCGAAAACGCGTGTATGTGTGTGTATGGGTGTATGTGGGTGTATAATTTTCATATTGGATTCAATTTTGGCACAAGGCCAGCAATTTCGAGGGAGGGGCTGAGTCGATTAAATCAACCCCAGTGCGCAACTGCTGCTTATTTTACCGAGCCCGAAAGGGATGAAAGGCAAAGTCAACTGCGGCGGCATTTGAACCCAGAACGAAAGTACGAGCGAAATGCTGCTAAGCATTTTTCCCGGTGTGCTAACGACCCCATCAGCTCGCAGCCATATTTATATTTCCATATTAACATTGAATATAGGGGTGCCGAGAAAAATGCTTAGCAGCATTTCGTCCGTTTTTACGTTCTGAGTTCAAATTTCGTTGAGGTTGACTTTGCCCTTCACCCTTTCGGGGGTCATAAAATAATTATCTGTTGATCACAGGGGTCAATATAATTGACTTATCCTCTCCTTCAAAATTGCTGGCCTTGTGCCAATATTTGAAACCAATATTAAACATAGAGACAATAGACAAATAAGCGCACTTTAAGAACAAGATTGCAAGCTTCAGCGTGCCAGAAGATTTAAAATAAAATCTACTAAGAAAAGTTTAGGAAAAACAGTATAGGGAGAAGACAGTAGGATTAATGTAACACAGGACAAGAAGACAACAAATGTACGAGGATATATACAAAACAATTTCATTTTTTGGCACAAGGCTAGCAATTTTAGAGGTAAAGGTAGTCTGTTCCATAGACCTCCAAAATTTGACTGGTAATTTATTTTATTGGCTCCGGAAGAATGAAAAGTAAAGTGGGTGTCGGTAGGATTTGCTCTCAGAACATAAAGAGCTGGAAGAAATGCCGCTAAGCATTTTTGTTCGACGTGCCAGCTCATCGCCTTAAAGTGATGTACTCGACTAGAAACAAAATCGAAAACAAAGTTACATAATATAGTTAACGTTTTTCGACTTACCTGCTACTTAAATGCTTTTCATGTGTTAATCTATCTATCTATCTCTCTATCTATCTATCTATCTATCTATCTATCTATCTATCTATCTATCTATCTAGCTAGCTAGCTAT
>NC_068984.1:88991476-89003976 GCF_001194135.2 Octopus bimaculoides | reverse complement strand
TGTAACTTCCCTGTAGCAGTCTAAGAGGCCCTGAAAGTATCACAGGCAGTGTCTTTTTTTTTTTTCTAATTATCATTAAAAACAGAAGTACTCATGTTGTTTAAATCGATTGTAACCTTTCATAACATTTGTAACATTGTGTTAAAGTTAGAAATCATTTTTGTTTTCTTTTTGTTGATGACATTGTCGATATCTTAACTGAACTCGATTCGAAACAACAAGGTCAGTCGGATGTTAATCAGCTTTTTAAGAGTTCTTAAGATAGTGATAACATCACATTTAAGTAACTTCACATATGCCGTAATGACAGGCACAAGTGTATAACAAATAAATTGAGTGATGTAGTGATCAAGTTTCAAGATCTTATTATCAAGATACTAGTTTGCAAGTATTCATAGAGCATATGTAGATGTAGTTGTGTTATTTTGACAGTCGTTGTTAATTGTAATGCATCACTTGGTCACAGTTATTCAGCTGCTATAATACGTTTGTATACAAGGTTCTCTCCAGTTAAAAATTCCCTGTTTAAAATGTTTGTTATACGTAATGTGTAGATAACTTACTCTGGAAGGGGAAGGGGATGTTATTATCATGGTGATGTCAGCTTCTCCAGTAAAATGTTTGGAAGTCTTATCAAGTTACTGCGGCTGCACTTAACTATATTAGTACTACTGTCGTTCTTTGATGTCTTTTTGTCAATGCTTTTCTTTCATTGGTACGCATAATCAATAATCCCTCTACAGTCATTTTATAATTTATTTCCAAAATGCTAAATCTGTTCTTTTGGCAGTATGTATTTTAGAGAAAACACTATATTAAATATTCTGTATATCTTATTCACTGTTTCTTCTTTTTACATTTCATCTCGACATTTTACTCCAATAATAACAATAATAATAATAATAATAATAATAATAATAATAATAATAATAATAATAATACTGCGACACATTTGACGAAACAATAGATCATCACATCTCGGGATGTCCTGTGCTGACGCCAAACGAATATAAAAATCGCCACGATAGGGTAGGACAATATTCACAATGGAAAATAGCCAAACACTTCAAAATCACCACTCCTGCTTACTGGTATGAACATCATCTTGAGCCAATCGTTGAAGGTAAAAATGTCACTGTCCATTGAGATTTTCCAGTCAACACTGACAGAGCGACCCAGGTCACTCGACCAGACATAATTATTAAAGACAGGGAAGAAAATACTTGTAGACTAATAGACGTAAGTGTTCCCACTGACAAAAGTATATCTGTAAAGGAATTTGATAAGCTAAGTAAATATAAGGACCTGGAAATTGAAATACAAAAGATGTGGGATCTTTAAGTAAGAACTGTTCTTGTTATTGTAGGTGCCCTAGGTATGATAAAAAAGGGATTTCAGAAACATCTAGATAAAATCCCAGGAGAACCATGTCTCAGAGAAATCCAAAAGATTGTACTGACAGGTACTGCCCACACATCGTTAGAAAAACCATATCCATTTAAATGTCTGTGTATTACATGAAGATATTTCGCTACTTCTCCTCCCTAACTTTCAGTTATACTGTAACATCTTTTATCCTTCACCCGCCCCAGGACGCTGGGTGTGTCTCAGCAAGTGACTGTAACAAACATGCAGATTAAAGATAAATAACAACAACAACAACAACAACAACAACAGCAACAACAACAACAACAACAACAACAATAATAATAATAATAATAATAATGATGATGATGATGATGATGATGATGCTGCTGCTGCTGCTGCTGCTGATGTGTTGTGCTGGAGATTCCTAGCACGCTACTACAATTAAAAGGATTCAAAAAGGAAAATTGAGTTGGATTGGAGTTGGAGATTCTGATGCAGCTGAAACCTGAGACACTGGAGAGGATTCTCAAGCTAATAGAGGACTCAGGAGGAAAATTGCACGTTGTAGACGGCTGTAGAATCTAGATGCCATAATTGTGACAACACTGGTCATCTTAAGGCCGTCTGCCCTAACAACAAGAGACAGGGATAACTGAAAGAACACTGCCAACACCCCAGCATCAACAACGCCAAAAATAGCAATAATTACAACGTCAAAATAACACCCTAATTAGCGTGCAACATCAGCAACAGCAGCTGAAATAATGGAAGCTTCTACAACAATGACATCAACAGTGGAAGCAGCAACAGAGTACCGCTCTTAAAGACTGCCACATCACTGACAACAGCGACGATAACAGTAACAGAATACCTCAACATTCAAAACGCTCATCTGCACAAACGATTCGAACACCATCTTCAACACGAACTAAGGAAAAATAAATCATCCACTACACAATCATAGATACAATCAACAAAAAATAATGAATGACAGACACCAGCATACAAGCATTGAACACAATAACTTCATCACACTAACAAATAACGTACTTTCATACACAAGCAAATCTTAAAATCTAAAAATGAAGCAACAAACTAAAACAAAATATCCCAATGGAATGGAGGATTTGCGAGGGATCATAAACAAAATGATTTACACAAATTTAGTAACGGAAATACCTACAACTAACCGGAAAAACGGGTCGTCTGACCTTTCAAAGGAGCAAGTGATTAATCTTTGACTCAAACTGGCCTTACTTAGCATAGGTAGCCTGAACGCATCTGGTCTGGGGTCAACTTGAAAGCAAGACCACCTGACCAGATATAAATATGGTGACCTTTGGCAAGACTATGATTTCCAAGGTGCATGCCTTCGCATCCATATTCGACAGGTGCGAGTTGTACGCATCTCCAATTAAACTAATACCGACTTGGGAATAGGGTGGAATCGCTGTGTTGTTTCGGAAAAGTTTGTAACTCTCGTGAACCCAGAAGGTAAGTCGGTGGTACTGAAGGTGACCAGCAGTTAAGTTACTCCTTCAGATTAGTAGCTGTCTATACCCGACAAGAGTGGGACAACCAGATTTCTTTAGGTGTCTAGATTCTTTCTTGTGAACGTCCCACCTTTTAGTGTTAATGGGAGATTGCAAGGGCGTCTTGGATGCACCATCTGAATATTTAGGGTTAACTGATAAGAAAAGAGGTGTAAAAGCCTTTAAAACATTCACAGATATTTCCACTTGTCTGACAGGTACCAACTGGATTTTTCGAATGTGCTAATGTGGACATGAACATACAGCATCGGATCCTCCAGATAGTATCTAGAGTATTCTGTAGGCCAATGTATAAGAATAACGTAGGTTGTCTAGAATTTAGAATCATCGGATATAAAGACGACAAATCTGTGATCTGTATGGTCGACCTTCATTTGTAGGGATCTAGTTCCTAAAAACTGAATGCATCTTTCCCGATGCGCAAAGCTCAAGAATGTAAGGGTAGTCGTCAGCAACAAATGATTTGCCATGAAAATAACGATTAGAATGGAGTCAACTAACGAAAAAAAGAAAACTAATTTAGAAGGAGATCTAGGTGTTTAGTGGGGTACAAAAGCATTGTGACCAACCTGCTTTCGGCGCGACTGATCCACTCCGACCATTTCTTCAACGAAAAGCACAAGCCCCTATGACAGAGCTAAAATGCGTGCTCTAAAATACGAAGGAACGAAAATCATTCAAAGAGTCCAAGTGAAAGAGGTACGACGTAGTAACTAAGCTACAATTCAGTCTTTGCAGGACGTGGCAACTGTGATAGTGGAATTAATGAATGGTCACAACAACAGTTGCAGCAACGAATTCGAAAGTACAGAAGCAAAACTGCGAAGGACCAGACACATCAGCCTCACCAACAACTAAATACTCATCTAATGAGTGAGCCCTACTCCCCTACACACACACTCACAACTGAACGTATCTATTATTGTTTACAATGTATAATTATTTCATTCATCTCTGGGGTGAATGGACTGATATAAACTGTAGAACAACAGGGAGATACCTAGTTAGGTGCTTTGCATTCCTATGTTCAAATAATGTCTGTGCATCTTCCCTGATTTATAAAGATATTATAAGTGATAATTTTGGATCGATTAGATTTATTAATTTCTACTTGCAAAATTAGTTTTGTGCGTAAGAGATAAATATATAAATTCGATCTATTTAAAAAAAAGGCTCAGGTGGGAATTTGGACTTCAAATTTGTCATTAGAAATTGTGCTAACTCGACTAACAATCTCAGCGTACCGTATAGAGACGAGATGCCTGACATGCATGCTTACAGCTGCACACACGCAAATACCAACACATGGTGTAGTGGTGGACGTTGAAAGTCTTTGCGAAATAAATGCAAGCAGTATGCTTGGTATTGCTGCTATTCAACACCAATATAATACGAAAGGTGACTGGAATTCGGAAAGACTCAATTACAGGATATTTCTCATTCAGGTATTAAAGAAAGAAATAGAAAAAAAAAACGGCAGCAGCAAGACGAACAAGCAACGATATGATTATAATGGCCAGACATTGATGCATAATGAACAGTCTAGTGAAAAAAAAATACCGATATTAAAGCATTCTTCAAATAACTGACCTTGACCTTAACAGCAAGTATTTCATTGAGAAAAGGTCAATTGTCAAATCTAACGAAGATGAATCGAAATGTCTTTCATTCTATTGCGTATTCCTTTCTATCCACCATTTTCCTTCGGTGAGGTCGTCGCTTGCGTGTGGGTAGGTAATAACAGTTAGCACCACTGCTGGAATGTTGTGGTCTTTGTGAGAGGGGAGAGAGATGTAACAGAAAATGTGTGTCTGTGAGTGTGCTGTTTATTTTCTCCCTGTTTGCTGGATGAGTGTTTGTAGATAAGAGGTATGTTTAGTTGTGGTTACTATGTGGATGGGTAAATGAGAGAATGTATGCTCTTTAGCTTGAGGGAGCTTTTTTTTAATGCTTGTGCCTGTATATATGTAAGTACGCTGTATGAGAATACAAATGAAACTGTGAGAAAGGTTTCTGTGCATGTATTAGTTTGAATGTATATGCTCATAAGTAGTGGACTTAATGAAATAACCATGTATGTGTGTGTTTCTCGACATTTCTGACTGCGTATGTGTACGGGTGAATTTACTTGTATGAGTAAGCATGCGTAAACCTATGTTTGTCGTTGGATGATTCAAAACTATGTGTATATGAGCATGTACATTTTTCTAGCTTTTGAAATATGCAGTCCTTGTCAATCGGTGTATTTGTTTGAATTTGCGTGTCAAATAGAAGAAATGACATTGCTTCAATGCAAGCATTGTTATGGCTGAATTTGTTGCTGCCGTCGTAATAGCTGGATAATTCCAGTCATCCCTACTTGAAAAAAAAAAAAGCATACGAGATGGAGGTACGTGATCGAGTGGTAAATAGGCCCCTATAAATCCAGGTATAAGAGGGATCAAACTGGTTGAGACCAGCATAGCAGTCGTGAACGCCACATATTTGCCGTGGATCTTTGCTATGGTTGCGGTTTAAAGTTACCAGGTTGTTATTCGTCAGCCTTGATCCAGCAGACCTACGAACAAAAAGATCTCGCTGTGATCATACCCACTTTTCTTTATTCAAACAGAATGTCTAGAATCATATTATTCAAAGTCCCCCTCTTTTTCTAATGTCGATAGTGTGATAGTTGCAGGTAATTTGCCTGACGTCTTTAGAAGACTGAACGATCGCGAAGAGCCTTCTTCCGTTGTTCATAAAGTTAGCAAAATTTGATACCAAAATTTTATGTTTTGGTCTCTTTCACTTATATCCACTCATTTGTAGAGTAGGCTTCAACACAATATCATATCTGTCCTCGCCTAGAAATGTAAATTTTTCATTATATATATGAAATGAGTAACTTAGTGCAGTAGAGTTGGAGAAAATGCAGAGGTCGAGACTAAATATCCAGTAGTATTTAGTTTTGGCCCTCTACATATTAGTTCTAATCTCCCCAGACTTGATTTTGCTGCTGTTTATCGTTGTGTCTTACTAGACTCTATTCTGTTGCTCGATCTGCAAAAAGTATCGGCTAATTCCTTCAATGGATAACAAAAGTGTTGGGATGAGTAATAATAATGATTTTTATTTTCATTCTAATTTTGGCGCAAGGCCAGTAATTTTGAGGGGAGAAGTCGATTACATGGATCCCAGTGCTCAACTGGTACTTATTTTATTGATCCCGAGGGGATGAAAGGCAAAGTTCACCTCAGAGGAAATTTGAACTCAGAACATAAAAAGCCGGAACAAATGCTGTTAAACATTTTGTCCGGTGCGGTAATGATTCTGCTAGCTTGTCACTTTTGTTGGGGGGGGGGGGGTAATAATACAAATATTGGTGTAGTTACAACAGCAGTTGTTTGTATATACAAAAAGGTAGGTTGTTTATGTCTTAAATGTCTTTATCATAAGTTTAATGGACAACGACTGACCTGGGGCTAATTATCAGCAACAACACAGTATCTCTCAATACTGATTTCGTATTTAAGCTTGAATTCACAGATTTGTAGAAGAGGGAAATGTAAAAGAAGTGATATTCATATCTTTTTCAAGGAATTTGCAGGTGCAAGTGAATGAGTATATAGTGAAAGACTGGATGCTCTGAGAAATGTTATGCCTCATCTCACTCCCGGCGTCCGCTCTCTCAGTTGTTATAATGCATATCGATTTCTTATATTAAGAAAGCGCAATCAGTTTGTAAAGAAGGACTGTAGATGATTGAATAAACAGGCATTTTTAAATGGTACTAATTTCATGATCTTGAGTCTGAGAGACAAAGTCGACTCTAAAAGATCTTAAATCCACTTTACAATCAGCTAAATTGTTTAGCTAAAGTCAAATACTTATCCTTACATCTTCATTATACCCTGCAAAGTTAGCAGAACTGCATGATTTTAATGCTTGTGGAGGCATTCCTTTAGGAACCATTGGAAGAGCTGTATCACCATTTATTCAGTGTCACTTTAGATCAGTGAAGGCACGTGGCTTAATGGTTAGGGTATTCGATTCCCGATCGTAAAGTCGTGCGTTTGATTCCTAGCGGCACATTGTATCCTTGAGCAAGACTCTTTATTTCGCATTTTTCCAGTCCATTCAGCTGGTAAAAACATGTAGTGCCTGTATTTTAAAGGGCCAGCCTCGTCCCATTCTGTGTCACGATGGATCTCACTGAGAATTACGTTATGGGTGAGCGTTAATTTCAGGCTGTTCCGTTGATCGGATCGACTGGAACATTTGTCGTCGCAACCGACGAAGTGCCAGTTTTTAGATCAGTCATTTCCAATTCTCGGTTGATTAAAGCATTCCCAATTTATTCAACTTGTATCGGCACCAGTTGGCAGCTGCTCACTAGCCGTCTCTTCCATTGTTATTGGTGCAGTAGTCTGTTCTTACTTCTTACAAAATCCTTCTTACTCCACTTGTAGTATCAGTCTCAATGGGAGTCACACAACTAAAGGAGCTTTTCATTGACTTCAGATGACTTTAAACTGATATATTTTCAAATATTAAATGTCATCGTCGCGATCGTTCTTGCTAACTCTAGGTCATCTATGATAGAGCAAACCGGCAGTCAGATGTATACCAGTTTTGACTATTCCCTCTTTTATCCTGACAGTGCCTGATACTATATTATGCAATGTGTTCATAAAAAAAAAAATGAAAGCTATGATTCTAAAAAAGATTTGATTGCTATTGCTTGTGGGTTGACTACCCAGCTGGAGGTATATTTGTTAGGATGCCACTCTATTTGTTACCACTGACGCACCTTTGTGTGGTGGTGATTTCTGACGGTTTGCAGGATTATCTGTAACAAAAGAGAACGTGATGGACCAAAGGAATGAAATCGGGTGTACACCATCACCACCTTACTACATCAGAGTAACAATGTCGGCGGAATCCTGGTTCAAGTATTCCATATAAACCCTCATAACTTTTTTATTTTGGGGAATTTTCGGAAAAGTTTTGCAAATTTGTGTTCTACACACGAGAATTCATACGATTATGAAAAAAAAAAAAAAAAATTTTTTTTTGACTCTTACTTCTTACCCATAAATCCTATTTTTTTAAAAAAATTAGTGTTTAAAATACAGACAGTCTGAAGTTTTTGTTTAAATTCCAGCAATGGACCATCCATGGGTGCATCATCATGCCATTAAATGTGTTTACAGGAAGAAAAATATTGTAAAACACCAATACATGTCAGAGTGACAAAGAAACGAGGAAGATAGGTGGTCATAAGGTGTGCTAAAAATAATAGCTAGATCACCCTTAAATCACCACACAAATTTTTTCATTCTTTTATTTTTGCATAATCGTATGAATTCCCGTGTGTAGAACACAAATTCACATTAAAATTTTCTGAAAATTCCAAAAAATAAAGAAGTTATGACACGTTATATGGGGTGTTTTAACCAGAATCCCGCCACATTGTCATACCCCGAACTACCTGTATATCATTAACTATTTCAATGCAGTATTTTGCTAACAACATGCAAATTATCCTATATTGTACTGCTAATTACCCCCTCCCCACAAGTTGTATTACTACATATTCTAGCATCATACTACAAACTAACCCAGTGCCATACTGTTATCTGCACAAACACAAAACTCCATTTCCTTTACTACTAACTACACCAATATCATACTACTAACCACCTGAACACCATATAACTAAGTATCCGAACGCATACTAAATATACCAGTACTACTAACTACCCCAATACAAAACTATTGCGACACCATATTACTAACTACCCAAATATCATACTGTTAAATTGTTCCACACTATGCCACTAGCTACACTAATACTGTACCACTAACACCAAACACCATCCTTCTAAAACTACCTCAGCACCTGTACTTAACTAACTCTTTAATACCACAATAATTATCGAATACTAACGCGACGAGCTGGCAGAATTGTTAGGGCGCTGGGCAAAATGCTTAGTAGCATTTCGTCCGTTTATACGTTCTGAGTTCAAATTCCTTCGAGGTCGATTTTTTTTTTTTTCCATCTCTTTCGGGATCGATGAAATAAACGCCAGCTGAGTATTAGAGTCGATGCAATCGACTGAACTACACCTCACCCGAAATTGTTGACTTTGTGCTAAAATTTGAAATCAATAATTATCCAATACCATACTACTAACAGCGGAACATCTGTACTACCAACTACCACAATATCGCATTACCAATTACTTCAATACTGTACCACTAACAATGCCAAATTCATACAACAAACTATATCAATACTTGTGCTACTAATGACTCCAGGATTGTACTAATAACATACCATGAACTATACTAATTCTTTACTCCTAACTGCCACAGGTCTATACCACTAACTACACCAGTATTACTCCAGTGTTGTACTACTAACTATATCAAATCTGTATTAGTAACAACATCATTGTCATGAGCAATAACCATAATAACAAACCATTTCTAGTAACATCGTCATCAGAGCACCAAGACTACCATCAGGAACGTCGTGTGATAAACGACAAGAACAGAATCAGCAAAAGTTAGCTCTTTTTAATGCTCTTCAATAGTATCACCAAAAACTATTGCTTTCCTCACAGATGCAACTATAGATTCTATGTCTTTCACCATTATACACCTTCTCATCCTTCCCACACCCAAACTTGGAGAAAGAGAAAATACAGAAATCGATAATGAATATTATCTAGTCTTTAAAAAATGACCAATAACAACAACAATACTAAAAGTAGTAAAAACATTAATAACATCAACATTATTGTTGTTAAAACATAACTGCTTGCTAGTAGCTGGATTCAAGCCAGAGAATGTAAGCTAGCAAGCGATGACAAATAACCAATTACCATGTATGAAAATTCGTCTGGTAACTAAGAGGGAAGTTGGAATGCCAGTTGTACTAAAAGGTCATTTGTACCTAGTAAACGCAAAGACCAGTTCAAAGGTCAGAAGGAGGGAACAGGGTACGCTTAATTTCTGTGAGTGGTTTGGCTTGGCTAGTTATGTTAAATATTTGTTCCAACTTCCTTTTGCTGTTATGGTTATCTCTGTTTAGCGTCAAACACACACATTTGATCTTTCTATTTTATTTATCTCGTATCTCACTTGCTTCTGCCCCTCCGGTAATTCTGTTAATTGTTTTTTGCTTCTCTGTTTAATTGTGTCCTTGTTAATGTAGTTTGAGAGATAGTAAAATTAATGGTGCGAAAAATATTGGCAGTTAATGAAGTTCTAATGTAGTAGTTTCACAGGCAAAACAGATACAAGACATCTTATTTAACCAAGTGCGTCAAGAGACAAACTATAGTTAGTTGATGAATGAGATACGTGACAGAAAAAGCAACAATATTTATCAATATACAGAGGGAATCCAGCTTCATCGTACAAACAGTGGTGGAGCAAAAGTAACTCACCTAATTTATTTGACAATAGAAGCGTGAAAAGTAGAGCATATTCAGAAATTTGTTCTTCCTGGTTCTTGTTCTATTTATGTTAATAAAACATTCATGTTTTATTAGATTAGCAACAAAAGAGTATGCCTTATTAATGACTGTCTGTAATTAAAAGTAAGAGAAATTAAGTTATTTTAGATTATCTCTAGTTCCATGGGCGGTTGATTGGCAGAATCGTGAGAGTGCTGGTGAAAAATGCTATATAACGAGCTCAAACGCTCCAGAGGTCAATTTTCATCTTTTGCGGTCGATAAAATAAAGTACCAGCTAAGTATATGAGTCGATTTAATAGACTACTTTCTCTCCTCAAAATTCCAGGCCTTGTGCCTATGCTAGAAACAGTCATTCCTAGTTCTAGAGAAGCTGATGTCGGAATCAACAGAACGATAGACAAATACCATATTTTTTTTATATAGTTTTACGTTCTGAGTAAAAAAATGTCATATTTGGCTTTCTTCTTTCTAGGGGTCATGAAATAAGGAGAAGGAAATAACTGCCAGGATCCACCGCTTTGGAACAACATCTTTATAACAGTCTCGTAGTACGCACGGCAGCCTAAGATAGAAGTCACCAAATTATATAACACGAAATGCGATGAGGTAGATCCGAAGTGTGGCTATTGTTAGTCTGAAACTATCGTATCGATTGCTATAAACCTGTAATTAAACTCTCTTTGTTTTAGTCTATCTCTGGTTCCATCTCTCTTTCAGTTTTACTTTCTGTGTCTCTTTATCTATCATTCACATACACATCCTACAGAACAGTTGTGAGAAGCGATAACGAAGGAGAAATTATTGTAATATAAACGCCTACGTTAGAGTTTCTTGCGTGTAAGTTGAAGATGAGATCTACTCAAAAGTATAGTAAAGTGTGACAAGTCTATACATTTTGTGCAAACTTGTACTTCCCTTCTTCATCGTCCAAGTGAATTGGATTTGACATTAACGATAAAGGAGTTGGCTAAGTCTAGGATAAAAGCTATTAGATAAATCTAAATGTTGTACCGGATCTCTTTGTTTACACACTAATAATAATTTGCTAAAATAAGAAAAAGTATCAACTGAATGCTATTTTTGGCTTTAGGGATTTTATTCGGAGCAAACTAGTTTGAAGCATTGGACTTTGACCGCATTTCCTAATATTCATTAAAAATGCAAATACAATCACGTTTGCTTATATATATATATATATATATATATATATATATATATATATATATGTGTGTGTGTGTGTGTGTGTGTGTGTGTGTGTGTGTGTGTGTGTGTGTGTGTGTGTGTGTGTGTAATAGATTATCAACTTGGTGGTGTATGAAGTGTTTTCGCGTGGTTAGATATATGAAATAAAAACAGGGGACGTAGCTGGTGAAAATGAAAGGAGATTATAATTTTGCATGAGAGAGAAAGGGATATGGCAAAGGAGAGGTGCATGTACAGAAACTGGCGTCGAGTAAGAGGTAGTTAACTTTTTTAAGCAGTACGAACCCGTAAAGAAAGTCCATCACGACAAAAGTTGAATTTAGATTCAGGAGAATATAACTGAACACCACAGGCATTTAATCCGGTGCTCTACTAATTCTGCCCAGTCGAATAATCTCAAATTTTTTTTCTAGGATTTGGAAAGAGCAAAGTGATGAAAGCGTACAAAGGAAAGTTGTAAAATTTTTAAAAGTGGGTCGCTTTGCTCGCGAAAGCTTAAAAGCGTTGGCTTCAGTGAAGCTGTCATCAGAATCTCAACGAAAATATAGTGTTGAAAGTGTGTAACGTGTGGCGGTGTACACATTTCTAAGGCTGGATTTGTCAATGCTTTAAAGTCCCATGAAAGATCAACTGCATGCAACATCTTTCTTCCTAGACCGAGTGAAACTGTCGGTTTACGAGGAGCATATCTCACATATCTAGTGGAACTTACAACTCTCGTCTATCACCTGTTTCAAACTATGCAGATCTTCAGCAGGATTGAATAGTCATCTGAGCGGTCATAGACAGAATGTCTGAAATGCCGCTGAAAACGAGAAAGCTGAGAGAGATTGTAATCATCTGTGAAGATGGAACAATCACCATATATGTATGCATGTATATATATATATATATATATATATATATAT
>NC_068984.1:88985941-88986962 GCF_001194135.2 Octopus bimaculoides | reverse complement strand
CTTAGAGGATTTTAATTCAGCCCACCACATCAGCGAAATACCACTAGTCCCACAGCCGTGATACGTACATTCGATGGTCAGAATTTGGTGATTTACCAAAATACTTTCCAGTTCTGACCCTCCCATTTTTCATTGGGGCATTTAAAGATAGCAGAGTATCATCTGAAGATTTGATTGCTTTTCCAAGAGGGTTGGACAACCACATAAAGACTTCCTTTTTAATTCTACCTTAGTTTATGTTGTTGATTACAGTGGTGTTGCTTAGTCCATAACTGAGTGAATTTGTATGTGTGTGTGTGTGTGTATAAAACAGGAGCAAATTAACAGTGAAGCACCTCCACGTATTTTTGACAAGTAAGTCTACTCCAAGATTTCCAAGTAATTTAACAGTCTAGATCGACATACAATATCGACATACAGTCGTTCACGGGAGTCGGGTATCCTGCAAATCCCTGTAAGTATCAAAGGAATAACTGGTACAGTTTACGCGGTGTAATTTATAATATATAAGAATAAAACGAATGAATATTTCAGGGAATCACTACAAGTTTTTCCGATTATATTTATTCGAAATGCGAATGCGATTACGTAATTTAATAGGTAACATTATGGAAGTTCGTATTTCCACAAACTACCATTTCTTCTGATAATTCACTGTCGAATTTTCACTGTGATACATCTGTTTGGATGGATGGATTATTGTATATAAACATGTGTGCATTTAGAGACACACACGCACACAGAGAAACATACTCACAGAAATGGATACATTCTATCATTAGTGGGTGGATATTTCTGATTATGAAAATTCGAACCATCAGCCTAAATCATATCGTGACAGCCTTCGAAATACACTAACATAAATGCATACGCATACTCAAATAATCTTCAAACTAATAAGGAAAATAATTACAGAATCAGCAAAGTTTACCAGATATTGGCACATAGTTTTCGGTCTTTGTATGCGTGTGTGTGTATATATATATATATATATATATATATATATATATATATATATATA
>NC_068984.1:88985076-88985918 GCF_001194135.2 Octopus bimaculoides | reverse complement strand
CACACACACACACACACACACACACACACACACACACACACACGCATATATATATATATATATATATATACACACACACATATATATATATACACGCACACGTACACAAGGTGGGTGGGTGCTGAAAAATTCCAGGCTTTGCGTAAAAGAAAATAGAGGAGGATCAGTTAACTATGATTCTATCCAACATATTCCCCTCTCAGAGTGACACATTTATTGCAGTCGTCTTGCAGTGTTTCTAAGCCCTGTAAAAGAAGTCAAAGGTTGAGCCTCCAATCAAGCTTTTCGCAATACCCTTAAAGTTAGGAACTTTGCAGCACTCCGTTCTTTCCACTCTTCTTTCTTCCGCTCTCCCTCTCTCACATTTCCTGGCCTTCCCTTCATTCTCACCCTCCCTACTCCTTCAATTCACTCTGTCCCTTTTCTTTTTTTTTCTCGTCCTTCCCTAATTATTCTATCCCTCTGCCTCTACCTCTCTCCTCTCCTTCCTCATGACCGGTGTTCGGCCAAGCCTGACATTTCTTTCTTGGTTCGACTATCATCCGTGCAACATCTATATTCCTTCCCATGCCTGTCATCTCTTATGTCCCTGCCGTAAGGCTTCACTTCCTCACACGCCAGTTTAATTTAAAGTGTTCTTAGCTTACATTTTCTTTGGGGCTGGCCAGATTGGAGCAGCCTCGAGTATAACCAGCCGAAATTGCAAAGATAATCTGGAACTCGACTGACGAAAGAAAGCTCCGAATGACCCGTCCTTGTTTTTTCTTGTCCCTTTTTGAATCATCTAACTGTCTGGATGTCTTGTTGCCTGTTGCGTTCTTGTCCTATTTTTTGTATACTTA
>NC_068984.1:88976512-88984635 GCF_001194135.2 Octopus bimaculoides | reverse complement strand
GAGAGAGAGAGAGAGAGAGAGAGAGAGAGAGAGAGAGAGAGAGAGAGAGAGCGATTACTGGGATGACAGAAAGGTTGAATATTTGCTTTAAGAGGAGAGAACCGTTTCTAGGTTTATATATATATTTTCATCTTGAGATGTCTTTTTTCTATGAGTGAAAAAGCATATCATGATTCCATATTTCCATAATCCATTTATTAGATATTCCTGTAGTTGTAGAAAGCGCCGTTTCGCCCTTATGTTATACTCGTTAGTATAACATAACTTGGCTGGATCACTGCTGGTAAAGTTCAAGAGGGATGATGTCCTAGGAAAAGCTCTGGGACTCGATGAGGACCAGCTAGCCAACCTGTTTCAAAAAAAAAAAAAAATTGGAGGCTGGGGTACCTGGATAACTACCAGAAATCCCTGACCTGGTAGTGCTGTAGGAGCGCTTTACCTATTTGTGATAAACCGTCTAGACATGGAGTGTCTGTGTCACCGGCATGCCCAAGGTGTGGGAAGGATGATGGAACCGTTCAACACGCCCTTGTGCAGTGTCCGGAGATTTCGGGCTTGATAGTTTACGCGAAACACATTTAGGAAGAGTACAGCTATCAGCTGAGTGGATGATTAAGATTGTACCTCCTCCCGGACTGTCAAAGGAAGGTGAGGCATGTTTGTTATGCACAGTTGCAGTTTTGAAAGAGTGCATGTGGAAAACGAGGATGAAAGGAGTCGCGACGGGGACCTTCATCTCCGGCCCTGGTTTGCTGTACTATTTCAGATATCATCTGAAGAGCAAGACAGGGCTGGAGAAGGGACGCCTGTTGCGAAGCGTATACGGGAAAAGATGGAAAGATGTGGTGAGGAAGTTGGGTATGAATGACCCAGCTTAAATACATAGTAAGTTCGTACGGTGTAGTCGATGGACTTTCCGGCCAAAATATGTAATAATTCATTGTAATTAACACTCATCACAAATATATATCATTCTATATCTTTAACTGCATAAACTAAATGAACACATGAACATTATTTGTTTGTAACGTCCTCTGCTGTCCCCTTTATGTTAGATCAATTGATCATAATATAGAATTTATCACTAGCTGGTGATTAACATACGCTGAGGACGGGTAACCACCCAGAATCTCCAGTCTATGTGTATCACGTAAAGCTAGGGATGGGAGCGATGACCTCACTCCTCGCTAATATGTGTGTCGTTAGCCAGCTGGAAGAGATGTCTTCCTGGGGCTATAAACGTCAGTAGCACTGGGACGCCACACTTGGTTGGCAATTATGTATATGTATGTATGTATGTATGTTATTTCGTTATGTTATCGTGTGAATACATTGGAAGTAGTCCTCGCTTAAGTATTTCGATGATATATTTTTCAGAGTTTATAGTTCCAACACATTCGATCAGCTCAGAAAGACCATTGCTGGTGACAGCTCTCCATACCATTACAGAGACACCGCTATGTTTCACAGTTGGTTGGAGTCATTTCAAATCAAATTCTTGAAGATAATGCAAATCTGGATTCATCTGAGAAAATCACTCTATGCCAAAATGAACTGGATTTTTCTGACATCTCCTTAGCCCATTTCTTTCTTTTCATGATATTAATTGGTTGAAGGAGAGGTTTTCTTCTAGTTGCTCGTCCATACTCCCCAAGCTTATGCACATATGTAACACACGTTCTTGGACTAACTTCTAGCTGTTTTGCAATGTCAGAAGCCTTCGAACGGGGTCGTTTTCCACAATTCTCTTCAAACAGCGATGCTTCCTTTCCGAGGGCCCAGGTCGGCCGGGACGAGAATCTGTTGATCCTTTTCTCTGGCTTCTGAATTGCACTATAATTCTATTAACAGTAACAAGAGAAATTTAAAGATTTTCGGTAATTTTTCGCTGGCTAAGACCAGCCTCAAATTGCCCAACAATACAACCTCTTTGAAAATCTGACAGTTCTGCTGATTCTTTTGTGCGTGGCATGGTTACTCTTCGCAAATGTTTAATATAATGGCACATGGAATGAAAAAGAACAATTACATTGTAAATTCTACACCGCTGAAAACATATTAAGACACTTAGATCAGAAATTTTGAAAATTAAAGGTGTCTATTTACTTTCTGCATGTCTGTGTATATATATGTATATATACATACATACATACGTACATACATACATACATATATATATATATATATATATATATATATATATATATATATGTATATGTATATATATATATATGTATATATATAATAATAATAATAATAATAATACAAATAATATGTGAGTATATGCATATATACGTACGTACATGCATGTACAAACCTACATCTACATGTATATATATAGATGCATATCTGGGTACAGGACGTCACAAAAAAACGTGGACAAAATGAAAAACAGAACATAAACAGAGCACAGAAAACAAACAGGCCACATAGAGAATATTTCCTTCATCAGCTGCCCCTATTCTAAACTAAGCGTTTCGAAGAATTAGGGCAGGACGTATGGTTAGAAGAGTTCTTCTCGCGGAAACAAATTAAATTAAATTAAATTTGTAATGCGGAGGAATAGTGACAAACAAAACACGACAGGATGCGTGGCGCTCGATCATATAATATAAATAATATAGAGATATATGTACATATATGTACATACCTACATAGGTACGTACATATATGTTTGGATATATGCATATATTTATATAATATTTATATTATTATATATATATACATATATGCACTCAGTTCATTAGATTGCAACAATTCTTTACTAAAAACTTAGTGACAATCCTCTCAAAATTGAAACACGCAATAACAAGACCACACTGTTTGCCTACGAACTACGAATGTTGGCACAAGGCCTAAAAAGAACATGACCGGAGAAGGAAAAAAAAAGAAAGAAAATATGAGAGAAAGGAAAGAAAGAGAAAGAAGAAATAAGCTGAATGTAACACGCCCCTCCTCAGTATTTGTTTATATAGCTTCAGCTAGATCAACTGACCTCTGGTCACTCCGTGCAGATACAAGTCAAAACAAAGAAATAAAAGTATTCGTACAGAGTTTAACAGTGATGTGTTTTTTGTTTTTGTCTTTGTGTTGTTTTTCACCGTAGAAAACAAAAATTAAAATTAAAAACAAAATAAAATAAAAGCGGGGAAAGGAAGAGACGAAGGTAGAGAGTGGAAAGTAAATACGAAAGAAAGGGTGAGAAAGGAAATGAGAAAAGGAGGAAGAAAGATATGAAAGAAAGAAGGTATGTAGTAAACGAAAGATAAATCTGAAAACGTACTAGAAAAATATATAGAATACGGTAAGCATTGTTCCCATTCGACAAAGGCTAGTCTTTCATTCATCTGTTGTTTCTAAACTGCGAGCCATCCCCTGACGTTCTCTCATTCTGTTTTACTCTCTCTCTCCCTCTCAACCCCCTCATTCTCTTTCTCTTTCTCTCCCTCCCTCCCTCTCCTCTCTTCCCCTCTCTTTCCACCCTCTTTTCCCCACGTTCACTCTCTTCCACACTTTCGATTTCCTCACTTTTTCTTTTCTTGGTATGTGTAGGTGAGTTAGGTGTGTTACGCGGATACAGTATATTGTATACACACTATAAAATACTAGATTTGTGCTTGCTTTTTTCGATTTAGTTCGTTGCACGAAGATTTTGGATATACGCACGCATAAATAAGTACGCGCGCGCGTACGAGTATGCATGCATGCATGCTTATATGTATGTATGTATGTATGGTGTGTGTGTGTGTGTGTGTAAAGATGAATATTTCTGTTTTTGGCACTAGGCCAGAAATTTTGAGGAGGGACATAGTTCATTGGCACCTATTTTATCGACCGCGGTGATGTGAACTGCAAATTAATCTTGGTGGGAGCTGAACGCAGTAGATAAAGAACGAGCAGAAATACTGCAAAGCATTTGTTTCAATGTTCTGGCGATTTTGCCGGCTCGTGGATATTTTTTGAGCAAAATATAGTGGAGGTTCCAATAATTGTGAAAATAATTCTATATAACTGAAAAAACTTTAAATATATAAATACTGGTTTTACGTATTAAAGTACATTCATAGATATACACATACATTCATACATACACATATATATTCATATATTTACCTCCAGACATGAAATCGTGTTTCTGTGAGAATGATCCCTGTATTACAGGGAGACAGAAGGAGAGAATGAGAGAGAGAGAGTGAAGGAGAGAGGGGGAAGAGAGAAGGGGAGAGGGAATGGGAGAGAAGAAGAAGAGAGAGAGAAGATAAAGGGGGAGAGAGAAAGTTTAACGTCTAATGGTCTGTTATTGTCACGTAGATGTAGTAATAGCTTAGCGATACACCACATGTTAAAGCAGGCAGGATGTTAATGTGTCTTGGTCCCTGCTGTGTGGTGTTTGATGCAGATCTATATGTATGATGAGTCTACTGCGTCATTGAATTGCAGAAAATGAAGGCATTAACCTCTCAGGGCAGCTTGCATACGACGGCCCGGTCTAGAATGAAATGTAAATATTATTGGAATTATTGGGGTCAGTTGGTAGAAATACACCAAAGTGCATATCTTCTATATCAGTATGAAATATCTACCTTTCTATTAGTGGACACAGTAGGCTGTTGGATTATATGCTATCTTTCATGGAGAAAGAGTTGGCAGTTGTGAGCTCTGGGTGACTAAAGTAGGGTACTGTCGAGAATATTTCATTTGATGTTGGGTAAGGCTACTGTGGTCTCGAAATTTCTAGATGAAGCGGGACAAAAGGGTGGAGTTTTCCCAATTAGATAAAAGAAAGGTAACCTGGGATAATGTTCTGTTTAGCCTAGATGTTTCTACCAATATAGACAGGAACTTCCTGCCTTTAGGAAACATTTACCTAGAACGCATAGATACCATAAACTTTTCAATTCTCATAATATTAAGGTCGGTTATCCGTGTTTAGATAACATTGCTTTTATTATCGAATGCTATAATACACACGAGCATGCATCCACAGACTCTCCATTCTACACTCCCACCTGCGACTGTCGAAATCCTACCAACTGTCCACTAGAAGATTCCTGCTACTCAAAAGCCATGGGTTTGCATCACTGATGGTGCTACAAAATACTATAGGGGCATGCCAACAAACGACTCAGAAGGGAGATACTGCATATGCATTCCTTCAGATGCAGAGACAAGATACGGTTATTAGGCAATTGATTACAATGGAGATGAGACAGAAATGAAAAAAATATGTAGTTCAGTCTTATTGGCTGGAATGGGGAAAAACTGGGAAAGGATGTGTGATTATGAGTAGTGGCTGGGGCGAAACAGAAAATTAAAAAAAAGAAAGGTCTACTTACAATGATATTAAATAAAGTATAAGTCTTTCGATAAGAATAAAACATTTGTCAATATGAAGAAAATAAAACAAGGCACAAAAACGAAGATTTTTGTAATCATATATGTATATAGTACATTGTGAGTCTCATTATAACATATTGGTATTACGTTCATAACTTTGCATTACCTTCTAAGTATCATATAATGTAGCAAATGAATTTGATAGAATCCACATCTCAAGCTAATTATAATATTGAGACGACAAAGGAAACTGCATGTGGTTGCTTCATCAAACCTACCTCGATCCATAGCCGATCGTCTTTAAAGAAATTGATACATTAGATAATACACTATGCATGATCATAGCTTGAATATGTTTGATCATGAATCTGCTCAATTAACGATAGCTTAGAAATAAACAGCAATGTGATTACGAACAACAACATCATCATCATTAATCGCAATCCTCCTCCTCCTCATCATTATCAACATCATCATCAACAACAACGACAACAACAACTCTTCCATAACGTATAAAACATATATGTAGAGCCTTGGACAAAATTTTCTGTAGCATTTAGTTGCAGCCTTTTACGTTCTGAGTTCAAACCCTGCTAAAGTTGACTAAATATGTCATCCTTTCGAGGCAGTCAAGAAAATACCGGTCAAGTATTGGGGTCATTTTATTAGACTGTACCTTAGTCCCAAATTCATGGCTTTGTAACAATGTTAGAAATAAATTCTCTTCCAAGGAATTCTCGCACTCACTGAAACGCTCATTTAAACAATTGAAAGAATAAAGTCATAGAAAAATGAAGCGTGTCTTAACCTATATATGAGGATATAATACAGGAATCTGAGTCAACATGGTAAATTTAGATACGAGACGAACTACAATGACAACAACATTCTATGCTCTACTGTTTCTTACAGCGATGTTATGATAAATGCACTGAATAGATTGCATTTCAAAGTAAAATCTTATTTTTACCTGTTCATTCAGCTTATACATGAGAAGAATTTCTTTTGAAATGTATTTAAAAACTGACTTAGTATTTTCTCCCGTATTATGGAATGCTTTTCAAATTGGAGTATATTCTCACCCATATGTCAGTCAAGAAACAAAAGATGTTTGAGAGTGGGAGAACTCTTCTTTCCGTCTGTCTGTCTGTCTGACCTCTCTCTCTCTCTCTCTCTCTCTCTCTCTCTCTCTCTCTCTCTCTCTCTCTTGTTTCATTGCCATACGTATGCATGCAATTAGATGTCTGTGCAGTGAAGTTTAGATTCTTAGCGCTGTGTGTTCTTTTATAGCAATAGTGAGCTCGAATCTGAAAAACATTCAAAGATATAGGGAAATGAATATCTCTCCGATACTGCCAACTACAGGCCTGTCACCCTTGCATGCAATATATCAAAGGTGATGAAGTATGTTTTTCGAGCAACCCGGTCTACTAGAGATCTGCTTTACATGTAATATATTAGTAGATAGCCGCTCTTGAAAGCTTCAAAGAAGGCAAAGTTAATATTCTTACCATAAGTAAAACTTTCCATTGGTTTAGGTGCGAGGACGTCCAGTAAATATTGCTCGTTTAATGGGTTCCACTTATCGTTCAGCTCTTAAAACTGACATTTTCTGTAAGACTATTTTATTACAGCGTTTACAGCAAAGCACTCTCTAACCGACTCTGTATTATCAACTCTGCTGTGTCTCGTGACCCACTCATGTTCTTCCAACTCGTCCTTATACAAACCACCTCCTCGTGATCATTTCCATTCACATATACTCTTCTGCACGTTACATAACTCTTCGATTACTTTTCCTTTACAAGCGTCAGCCACGCAAAATATGCATATCTTATGCTAAACATACATCCCTTTCATGACCTGAGGCATTGAAAAATTCTCCAATGAAGGTAGGCCCCTTCCAGTACCATTCAACACCACATATACGCAATCATTATACCCATCGATAAGGCTATATTGTTTTTACTCTTAAAAACACGCTACTAAAACCTTCCCACAAGCATTTTAGAAAATAGGCATCTCATTGAAGAACAAACCATCAATCTCTAACACGTTACAGCTATTAACACTGATGTATTGTATTCTCTGTCTACCTCTTCTACTGCTACTAATTTCTTTTACTTTTCTGAAGTAGCAATCTGTGTACTACGAGAAGCACATACTTTTCCTGCTCCCGTTATTGTTGCTTTGTCTCACACCAAACTACTTTACCAAACTTTGTTTTCTAGAATGGTTTCCCTGCCTACATTTTTCCTACGTGCGAAATTTACATAAACAGAGTAAATTAAAGCGAAGAAGCATTAAGATATAAATATTATAATAGCGTAAGACGCTATTAGTCAAATGTAATCTAAATTTCATGATAACGGATACAATAAAACAGACTATTTTGGCAAATACGTTGAGAAACAAACTTGAGCACACTTTTAAACATGCATGTAAATGATAGACGTTGATACTCGGCCCAGTTGATATCCTACAAACTAATAATTGCTCGTTGCCAGATATTCTCAAGTATTCCCTCTCTGGGTGAATGCACTAGAACAAACGCATTTGTGTTTTTATTTTCAGATTTTCCGCATTAAGATTTGTTGGAGTGATCGTCAACTGAGTAAATTTTCGTTTTAAATCGTCGGTGTCTCCCCCTTTCTCTTCCTTTTCCCTCTGACTCACTCCCCTTCTTTCTCTCTCATACGTACAAACACAAACACATACATATTTGTATATGTATGTATATAAGTACGAACGTATATATATATATATATATATATATATATATATAT
>NC_068984.1:88960938-88976077 GCF_001194135.2 Octopus bimaculoides | reverse complement strand
GTTACTGTTAATACTTCATTTAGAGAATTAACATTGCTTATATATATATATATATTTAAGAATTTAAGGATTGGAGAAAACGCATGTTATAATTGCATACTTTATTCCTACATATGTTTCAAAGGATTACAACCTGTGTGATCCACAGGGATCTTTGATATTAAAATTGTAACCTTCTCATCAGGGAAAGCATGGGAATCATCTTAAACGTAAGACATTGATCGCTACAACGAGGGCGTAGAATTTTTGAGCAGAACAGTCACAGGAGAGGAAACGAGGGTCTATCATTCTAAGGCAGGATTCAAAAGACAGAGTATGGAGTGGAAACATCGTAGCTCGCCAGCGACGAAGAAATTCAATACTCAGTCTTCCGCGAGAAAGGTGGTGCTAATCCTTTGGGGGGGGGGTCTCAAAAGGGCCTATATTGGAAGACTATCTGGAAAAGGGATGTACAACCAGCAGTGCATGATACAATGCTTTGCTGGCCAACAAACTGAAGCCAGCAATTCGCACCAAACGCCGAAGCCTTATTGTCGAAAAAAATTTTGCATGACAATGCACGCCCACACACGCCGCCCAGACTATTGAAACCATTAACTAAGTAGGTTTTGAGATGCTGGAACACCCTGCCTACAGCCAAGATCGCGTCCCTTCCGACTATCATATCTTTGCACCACTCAAAGATGGTTTACGAGGTTGTCGATTTCCTATAGATGAAGATGTGAAGAAAACAGTGCATAAATGGTTGCACGACCAATCGAAAACCTTCTTCTTGGAGGAAATACGCAAGCTTGTGGACCGCTAGACCAAGTGCATTGAAAAGGAAGGAGACTATACAGAAAAATGACGTGCTTGTTTATCCCTGCTTTTGAGTAAATACATTGAAGTGCCGGCAAAATCGCCAGAACGTTGAAGCAAATGCCTTGCAGTATTTCTGCTCGTTCTTTACCTTCTGAGTTCAACTCCCACCAAGATTAATTTGCAGTTCACATCACCGCGGTCGATAAAATAGGTGCCAATGAACTATGTCCCTCCTCAAAATTTCTGGCCTAGTGCCTAAAACAGAACTATTTATCTTTACACACACACACACACACACACACACACACACACACACACACATACACACACACACACACCATACATACATACATACATACATACATACATACATACATACAAACATACATATACAGATATACAAATACATACATAATCTGCACGCAGGTGAATTACGCAAAAGATCGCAGCATATTTTACATCCATTAAGCTGCCAAATGACACTCGGGGTGTGAATGAGATTTTGAGTTTGGAGACGCGCGGGTTATACCTCCCGCGCGAATAAATTGATCTTACGAGACAACTTAAAGAATCAGTGAGTTTACCACCCCAGAGACTGGGGAACCCTTTAGGGTTTGTTTGTTTGTCTTTTCTCTGTGCATACATGTTTGTATTTATTTATGTATGGTGAGAGATACGTTGATGATTACTGTTCTTTAGTATCTGCTAGACAGATCGTATAAGTTGTAAAGTATAAAATGTACGACTGAAAGCATGAAAAAGGGGAAAAAGAAAAAGAAATATGGTAAAAAATAACCCCAAAGGGTGGAAGTGGTGGGTGTGTGAGTTGTTGCTGTGGTTGTGGTGGTGGTGGTGGAGAACATTCTAGAAATTTTGTTTTAGCTTCAATATTCAAAACAGATGATATAGCACACATGTTTCTGATAAACCTCTCCAGAACTTCTTATAATAACAAATTATATAGCAAAATAAGTTTTCGGTAAAGACCTCTTATAGTGGTTATTATTATTATTAGAAAGGATTATTATTGTTATTATTATTATTATTATTATTATTATTATAATTATTATTATTATTATTATTATTGCTTCTTTCACCATCACCATCAAATTATAATCTTTATTATTGTTGTTGTTATTGTTTATTTATACATCTTTAAATTTGCCTTTTTTTCTTCTTGTTTTGTAAACTGGTTGCGTGAATATAGTTAAAAGAGAAAGAAGGGGAGGGGGAGAGAAATAAAGAAAACAACCGAATCATTTCTAACCTCATAGAAATAGTTTACTTTTCTGTTATTTAGTTTCTCTCATCTTTCTCTTCATTCCAAAAACGTTTCTTCAACACCGTTTAGCTCGGGGAGAGATTTTTCTTCAATGAACAAGTTAAGTTCGTTTTTTAAGCGTGGGAACAGTATGCAACATGATAACCCTGTTCTGGTTGTTATTACTATTGTTGTTGTTGTTATTTTGCCGTCGTCATCCCCTGTGCTTTTGCTTTTCTCCTGTTCCTCCTGAAGTATTTTCTGAAGTTGTTATTGGATGTTTACCATAAACATTGCAGTGAATGGAAGCTCTCCTGAATGTCACAATGTATTTGTCTGGATTTTATAAAATATATTTACTTATTTAGTTATGTTTCGAAATATAAGCCGCTTCAGGTGAATGGCACTGATAATGTTGATTATCTGGAAAAGCTGAGATATCTACAGAAAATATTAGGGTAACTGAAAGTAGATGACATCAGTGAAACCAAGGTTGATAAATCACTGAATTCCATTTCCTAGTGTTTGGCAGCAAGTTTTGTGCTTTGTTTAATGATTGCAGTACAGGTGGAAACAATATTATTTCGCATAAGTGAGAGCGATCTGTTTGGTACTCGGAGAACAGCATCAATGTCCGAGGTGCAGTGCTGAATTTAGGCATAGTCTACAGATTAGGGCCTCACAATCAACCAGAGCCTCAAATAATCAGAACGCATTTACATTTTCAATGTTTTTGAAATCTGGCATAATTTTTTATCAGGGCACCGACTAAGTCTAAACCCAAGACTGCCTAGGTTCAAATGTTTTTGTCATTGTATTGTTGTTTAGCTTTGTTTGAACAGAACTATGATCACTCGCATTCCTGCCATTGTCTTTAAAGAAGAAACGTTGGGCAGTATGGTGCTGTCCTGTACGTATGAAAAACTGAGATCGTCATCATCACAGGTTTGCTTGATCAAGACTGACCTCGTACTAAATGGGAACAGCAACAACATCATGATAATAATTGTATATAATGTAGGCACAATGTCAGCAATTTTGATGGGAGAGGGTTTGTGCATGCGATGGTTCGGCTACAAAGAGCACTAACTTGCAAATTGAGCGATCAAGCTTGATATGCTATACAGACTGGAATCCGATTACTGGGAACTGAATGCATCGCTTCCGACGCGCCAAGTATACTGAGTGGGCTAGAAAACTAATGAAGAGGGAATTGACAGGAACGATCGTCAACAACTGAAAATGTCTATGAGATTAGAATCGATAATGTTTAGTAAGGAAATAGTGATTGAGAAATCTAAAATTGAGAGTAGAGTAGATCTTTGACAGATTGGGAGAGCTAGCAGTTTGGGTGGCATAGGTAGCACTTTGTATGTTGTGACAAAGGCATCTTTGTCTTTATTAAATTCGTCCTAATAGCATGTTTCTGTGTGGCTATAATTAGCGATTCGGTTTCACGTTTGATAATATAGTCTCGGATTCCCTGAGTATTGGAAGAAAACAGGGTAGTCACGGTTTTAATACTTTGAACACGGTTCCCAGAGAGCTAAGCAACAACATGCACTATAGAAAGTTAAAGAAGTGATTTTTAAATTCTCAATCGCAGAATAATGCTAATAATATAGACTGAACAGGATAAACTATCCCTATTTTGCAGAGAAAAGTGTAGGTGGCTAGCTGTGGACCCGAACTCACATCCCCGTGATTACATGTCACGATGCTTTGACACGTTTGTCGTAATTTGAAATTAACATGCACTATACTTTAATACTATCATTAAAGCATTATGTCACATTTCAATTACTACAGCACTCCATCGGTTACGACGACGAGGGTTCCAGTTGATCCAATCAACGGAACAGCCTATTCGTAAAATTAACGTGCAAGTGGCTGAGCACTCCACAGACACATGTATCGATAACGTTTTTCTCGGGAAGATTCAGCGTGACACAGAGTGTGACAAGGCTAACCCACTTGAAATACAGGTAAAACAGAAACAGGAAGAAAGAGTGAGAGAAAGTTGTGGTGAAAGAATACAGCAGGGTTCGCCACCACCTCCTGCCGGAGCCTCGTGGAGCTTTAAGTGTGGTTCAGCAAAAGAGGCCGATAGAATAAGTGCCAGGCTTAGCAAAAAATTAAATACTGCATGGCCGCAGTTTAATGATTGAAACTAGTAAAAGATATATATATATATATATATATATATATATATATATATATATATATATATACACACACACATACATGCATAAATACATACATACATACATACATACACATATATGCACGCACACACAGATATTTGTGTGAGTTAGCATGTGCGTATGTCTATCCACAAAGTCCCACATTTGCTGTGAATGAAATTGTATATCAATCATTGATTCCCTGAATGTAAATGAAGTGATCTGGCTTCAACTGGAATTCGAAACCGAGTCAGAGGCGTTGCTTACTGAAAGCTTACATCTACAGTGTTATCGCTGTTAAGTTTGTTACGATGATATAATGTTTATTTAGTTTCTCCGTATTTGTCTGATTTTGTTACACTTTCCTCCTCTCCCGTCTCTCACTATATTTTTTCCACCCCTAAGTTGCATTCATTCTTTTCTTTTATAAGTTCTTATTTATTTATTTATTATCTTGTTTCTCTATTTTCTATATATGTTTATTTAGTTAGTTATTTACACAATTTGTCTCATCTCTCTTTCTCGCCTTTGTATTTCGTCAAAGTTTATATGTCTTTTTTATTTATCTATTGATTTATTTCAACATAGTATATAATTCAAACTGCCGTAGCTTGCTTGAAAAGTTAGACGGCGGCAAACAATATAGCGACCTGATCCCCTTCAAACAGTTTGTCTAACCACAGCTGACAGGTGTTCAAACCAAATGCTTTCACCTAACACCTGCCTATCGCCTTCAACCTGATAACTTGAGCAGACTACCTTCACGGCTCTTAACAGCAATGATAACAACAACTCCGGGCTATTACCACTATTTCACCTCCTCCCCCACCATTACACACACACACACACACACACACACACACACTAACTAATGCCGCTGTCGTCGCTGCTGTGAGCACAACAGCAACAACTACAACGACGATGACGTTGATGACAATAATAACAAAAACAAGGACAACAAAAATTCATAATAGCATTAGCAGCTATAACAAACAAAACTTCGACTGCAGTAGCAATAACAGCAACAAAACTAACAATGGTTACAGTGGTAATAGCAGCAGCAGCGACAACAACAACAACAACGTCTCATCGATCGGGACTTATTTTACAGTTGTGTGGCAATGTCTCCTACCAACACGCTGTGCCAGATGGAAGCACTCAGTTCTTACCAAGAGAACAAATCATAGAGTTTCAATGAACATATTGAGACATAAAGACAGCATGGACCACACCCATCACTCCACCTTATGTTGATACCACACCCATAACTATATTCTACGCTGAGACCACACCCATCGCTATACTACGGCGTAACATTATAAGAAATGTTTAAATATAGTATACTATAGAAACATTTGTCTAAGGGAAGCTTCTACAAGGTCGCCCGACATACTTATAATTGCAGCTAGTTTCCCTCAAATCATATCCTATTGTGTATGAACACATTGGAAAGAACACATTGGATAATATAGTATTTAGGCAGTGTTCCAGCATGGCCTTGGTATGAAAGGAAAGACATAGAAAAAACATAAGGATCCCTGCAAGAATGTATTTTATGTTAGGTCTGCTCAATCAGCGCTGAAGTAACGCGACTCAATGAATGAGCCTCATGGTGATCACTTGATTTGTTAAAATCAGCGGACCCAAACTACTTCAAATTTTACTGAAGACTATTTGGACATGTGAGAGGCGCATATATAATACCCCAGACTATTGCGTTTATATGATGATGATGATGATGACAACGACGACGACGATGATGATAATGAGGAGGATGATAAGGATGAGGATGATGATGATGAGAACAACAACAACTGTTTCTCGTCCGTACGTGTACTAAAATTCATCAAGCTCGTATACAATTACTGAAATTTGAAGAGACTAGAGATGATCTGGATCGGCAAAATTGAATAAGGTAACGACAAAAGATGAGGTACTTTAATAAGGAAAGGAAATATTTAACGCTTGTAACAAAATCTTTCTCTGAAAAGCCTTTCTTTTGAGATCTTTGTTCGAAACATTTTAAAATAGTACTCCACTTACAAATACATTATTGTAACTAATTTGTAAAAGATTTTACCACGTCAATTTAACGCAGTTCTCAAACTTCAAAGTACCTGCAACCATTAGAAGAATTGCTTCTATTCCTCAGTGTAATTGAATTTGACTAAACCAAAGTAACATCAACATCAACGCATCACTATTATATTATATTCAACAACTTGTTCCCAGTTTCTAATAATAACGTGTGTAGTGAGAAATGGCTGGATGAAGTCTGAAAACTATAGCAATACAAATCCTTCACTCAGGTTAAAATACTTACAGTGGAAAATTTCATTACACTACAGCCGATGGTAGAATCATAATACAGATTCTTCATAAAATAACTACAACATTTGAAACCTAAAATAAAGGAAAAGCAAAATGAGTCATACAGAATTGATTTTGTTAACAAAACAGACAATATGTAAAATTGATATTTCTCAACAAATTGATCTCCATTCTCAAATCAACACATACAGAGTGATTCAAATGTCCGTTTAGCATTTGACAAGAAATTTGACAAGACAGTCAGTCGGCCGCTGACACTCGTTGACGCTGCATCGAAGAGGCCAGGGAACAGAAGAAAGAAGACATGCACTCAACACCAGAGCTGAAGACACCTCCGAAAGGAGGGGCCACGCCACGTCAAAACGGTAGAGGTGTAGGGGCCGAAACCGGACGTGGTTCCTCCTGATGATGTCTTGAGCTAACTGGATCCTATAAAGGAGCTGTTGTCGTAGCAAACCACGAAACATGGTTGAAATTCCTCAGGTTAACAACCGAGGTCTGTTGGGTTGTTTTATATACGTCTCGTAGCCTCGCCACTCTGTCCCTCTTTCAGATTTCCCACCTCCTCAGTACAACTTTCACTTGGTTGACTGTTACGGCTAAGGGATTCGAGATAGGTGGGCTACTATCCTTCTATTCATACTACAAGCCACTCAGACTATCCGAGTGGCCCAGATAATAATATTACTCTTATAATGTATCATTTTCAAGGCAACGAATACGCTCTCATTATTTGATGACATTTTTCTAAAATATATAAAACAATATTCATGACAGAATAGCAGAATAGCAGAATAGCAGAAACAGTATTAAATATACATAAATAAAATTGTGTTTGTGTGGTGCGTGCATGCATGCGCACGTGCGTGTGTGTGTGAAGGAGAGAGAGAGAGAGAGAGAGAGAGAGAGCGAGGGGGCGTCTATTGTAAGGCTGAAATTACTTTCTGATATAATTCTGATTCTTGTGAATAATTAGTGACGATCCCGCAACTGATTTTTGATGTTTAAAATATGGGATTGTATTGGTGAGTGTATTTAAACTTTATAATTGATTAGTCTTTCATTGGTGTCATGCGCTGAACTGAACAAAAAGTCTCCAGAGTACGAAGTGATAAGCATTGTGGCAGCAGTAACAGCAACAGCAACAACAATAACAACCACAAAAGCATAGGAATTTAGCAAGATTAGATGATGACTAAACCAAGAAAAAAAATAATCGCTGTCGACAGTACATTCGTCCTCACTACTACCAAACATCCAACTACTATTAACATCACTACTATCACTACTACAGCTAACATCATCACCAACATGATCGCAAAAGTAGCGCTACTATCATTACTACTCCTATCACTTTATAATGTTCACATTTATTATGGTCATCGCCAAACATAAATGCCACCAACTCACCGCGCCCCAGTTTCTCCTACATGAGGAAACGTGGAAGCCTCAATGCCAGTGATTCTCAACTGGAGTCCATATGACCCCTGAAGGTCCATATGACCCTGAAGGTTCATATAAGACTTTTGGGGATCCACGCAAGCAAAATAGAAACTTTGGTTCCCAGTATTATTCTGAGGGTCCATAAAATAATTTTGCCAGGTTTCTTTCTTAAACGATTTACATAGTTCAACCTACAGAAGTGAATGTGTGATAAACAAAATGGGAATTTTCAAAGAAACATCAGTAAAACTACATTTCAAATGCCAAATGGCTATAGGGGGGTCCACCAGAATAAAATATTAATCAAAGGGATCCACAGGTGAAAAAATTGTTGAGAAACACTGCTCTATACGATTAGATACAGCAGCAAAGTTACCCTCATTCCATACTCTACCGTCTTTAGAAAGGAAGGACACGTTAGTTAAATGCAGTAGCAGATATGCAATTCCTGGGAAAAGAGAGGAATGGTTGATCATGGTCTGGATACTTTTTTTTCATTACAGATCTAGTCTCTCAATAAGCACCGATACGAGGGTCAGACAACAGCAACAACATAAGCAGCGGCAGAAGCAGCAGTACCACCACCACCACCACCACCAACAACAACAACAACAACAACAACAACAACAAATCGATGATAGTCACTTCGTACAAGACCGCTACTATTAGAACAGCGGTCACAAGTACCATCATCAGCCACACCAGCAAGAGTATCTCATGTGTCATCATGACGATCAGTGACGTTAATGAAATAATCTGCAACAACTCGAAGAAAAAAACCCAGCTGCACTAGCAAAGAGTTGCAGCAACTGGAACAGGGAAACAGCAGCAACAACAACAATAAAGAAGACAACTATGCAACAATAAGGAAGTCTATGTTAATTTCAAGAAACGTTTTGTTCCATTTGTCAAAAGGAAAGGCATTAACTGCTCCACCCATCCGATCAAATCTAGACCTTTTTATTGTCCAAAGATACTACACGTATTGATACTTACAAACACACACATACAAAAATGATTGATTGACACATACAAGCACGCACACTTACACTTACACGCACACACATACAAAAAAAGATCATTGATGCTAACATACAAGCGTCCATTTTAAATGAGAACAAAAGAATAGATCGTTGTGATTATATATCTGAATTAACTTACATACGCACACAAACACACACACACACACAGATACATACATACACGCACTAATACAAATACACACACACACACACACACACACACACACTCAAACACATACATATATGCAGGTTCGCATACACAAACGTACAGACATGAACACACACACACACACACACACAAATACACATATTATCACACGTACGTACACACACACACACACACACACACACACACACACATACTCACACACACTCACATACGCATAATCTGTATTTATAAGCGTCTATGTTTGTTGCCATATCACAAGAAATCTTAAATTTCACAGTGAGATCCAAATGCAACCCAGAATCATGCACGAAGTAAAAATTCCGTTTCGAGGTTGCCAAAGATTAAAAGGGGGATGAGTCAAAAAAGGAGATGCAGAAAGACTAACAGTTACAATAGAGTAATAGTTGACTTGGAGTATTAGTGTGACGTGCAGAAACGATATCAGTTTGTCATATCAAACTCTATTTTGTCCTTTCCCTTTTAACCCCATTCTCTCTCTATGTATGTGTGTGTGTGTATTCATATACATACATACATACATACATACATACATACATACATACATACGTATATACATACATATGTTACAATGGCACCTGTAACAATACACGTGTCACTAAAGAATATTACAGTCCAATAAATAAAATTTGGACCTCAGAACTCTCTGCATTCCATAAAACAGTGGCCCACAATGTGTTTGCAGTGTCAGTACTCATACCAACATTAGGGTTGTTTGATTGGACGCCTGGTGAGATCCGAGCCATTGATGTGAAAACTCGACCAATACTATCAAGCACACGTTATTTCCACATAAACAGAGACGTAGGCCGCCTCTATCTAAAACGAAAACAAGGCGGCAGAGGCTTAACGTCGATCCCTAATGCCTTTCATTGTCATATCATATCCCTTCGACAACATCTTTTAACCACTAAGCGTCGAAGTGCATACATCCCTTGACCATGTTTGCATACATAAGGCTGATAACATCATAAGACTTGGAAGGCAGCTCCTTGAGCAACACTCCTTGTCTGATAACCTTAAATACATGCTCAAAGAAGTCGCAAGATTCTACTGCAACTTATCATCAGATGAAAGGAAGCGCATATAAGAGCAGAAGACTATGAAAGGATGAGTATATAAGAGTAGAAGACTATGCATTAGTGGAAAGCTCCGAGATGATAGTAACGTTGATCATCAAAGAAGTCTATCATGGACCAATAGCCGGATTACTACCTCCCGCTTTGAAGTAGAACAGGAACAAGAAATATCAACCAAATACCTGATGCAGAAAAGGGATAGAGATGCAGGAAAAGCAGTAAAATGTGACAACCGATGCAGACTTTGTGGAGTTAACACCGAAGATATCGGCCACGTCATAAGCAGTTGTCCGAAAATGTAATCACGGCATTATCTACCGATGAGACATGATGTTGTCGCTAGGACACTCTATAATGAAATCCGTCGGAAGGATAACCCCGAGGACAAAGAAAGTAAAACCCACAGTATGGTAGAAGCCATAGCCACTCATAATAAAAAGGAGTACTGGTGGAATGTCTCAGTGAAGACCTCAATAAAATGTAAGGACAGCATACCTGGTATAATGATTTGGGACAGAGAAGAGAAACTGTGTACACTTGTGGAAATTAGCTGCCCAGTGGGTGTTAACATGAAACTGAAAATCAGTGAAAAAGGGAACACCTATGCTGAACTATTGAGAAATCTGCAGTTACCCTATCCAGATTACAAGTTCAGGTTTATACCTGTAATTATTGGGGCCCTGGGATATGTAACACTGCCTAAATACCAATCTTGAGAAATTAGGCTTCTCAAAACCAAAAAGGAGAAAGCTAATTCGAAGACTACAGATTCAATCCATCACTGGAACTGTAAAAATCTGTAAAACTTTCCAGAAGTTTATCATTTAAATATATATGAGCATGTCTAGATACGGAACTATATGCATGACAATACATACATAAAACAAAACATACAAATTTGCACGAATACATACACATATGCATACATACATACATACATACATGTATACATACATACATACATACATACATACATACATACATACATACAAAAATACCCTATTGTTGTTGTCGAAATTCCATTATTATTGACTAGAAATTTTAAGAACTTCGTAATAAGTAAGCAACAAAAATAAAAAAAATTAAAAAAAAGATAAATAATAATAATAATAATAATAATAATAATAATAATAATAATAATAATAATAATAATAAATGCCCGGATGCAGTACCAGGCACTGGCTCCCATGGTTTCTGATCTTAACTGATTGGAAGTGCTATCATGTACATATTTTGTCTAGGTATAAAAGATAGGCTACAGCAAATATTCTGCTCAGTACCACATATTTCCTTGTCTGTTGCTTGACCTTAACCAGTCGAGCATGTCTTTTGGTGGTGGGTGAAATGCCGCTAAGCATTTTACCCAGCGTGCTAACGATTCTACCAACTCGCCGCCTTAATAATAATAATAATAATAATAATAATAATAATAATAATAATAATAATAATAATAATAATAATAATGATGAGGGAATAAATAAATACATCTGTGAATTCTATACAACTTTTGTCTTATTTCAAATTCAAACATTCAATCCCGCCAAATACAATGAACACTCCCTTTTATTAACTGTCTGTGTATGTATAAACAAATATGAACACATACATACATACATACATTTATCCATCCATACATACATACAATATATACATACATACAATATATACATACATACAATATATACATACATGGCTCTGAAGAATATAGGTTAAGGCTGCTGGTTCTCCCCTATATTTTATGTTGATCAATTGATTGATTGATTAAACCACGAACGCACCTTAATACATATCTCAAACGGCTATATATTTATCATAAATAAATAAATGTATACAATCCATTATTTCTGTTTATCAAACACAAGCACAAAGACACACACACACACACACACACACACACACATATATATGGGCTTCTTTCAGTTTCCGTCTACCTAATTCACTCACAAGGCTTTGGTCGTCCCGAGGTTATAATAGAAGATACTTGTCCAAGGTGCCACGCTGTGGGACTGAACCCGGAGCCATGTGGTTGGGAAGCAAGCTTCTTTCCACAAAATCACGCCTGTTAATTTTTTAAAAAAGTAAATTAAACGCATTTCAAATATAATTAAACCAATAGTCCAATTCATGAACAATTCATCTTATTTCAGAGAATGTATTTTCACAGCTGAAAGGCTTACAAATAAATATCTGTATAACCACTCTGGCGACCTACATCCGCCACCTCAGAGCTGATAGTATACCTTATGACACTTCCTGGTCAATCATTAATACTAAAATATTGTATCTACGAAGCCGACAAGCATGCAATCTATGCTACCGAAAATCTCTAGAAAATTTATGTGATAACGAAGACTTCCCCTTTAATAGATTCTCTGGCGTAATTACCTTCTATTGCCGCCGCTATAACAAAACATTTTCGTATTACCAAGTCTGTGTTCATCTCCAGCATTCGGTTGTCCTTCCACTTCCTCCATAAGGCATATTATATTGAACATCAGTATTGCATAAGATGCATTATTATATCAACAAGCAAGACGACGAACTGGCAGAATCGTTATCACGCAGAGCGAAATACTTAGTGGTATTTCGTCTGCCGCTACAGTCTGAGTTCAAATTCCGCAAAGATAGACTTTACTTTTCATCCTTTCGAGATCGATGAAATAAGAACCAGTTACGCACTGGAGTCGATGTAATCGACTAGCCTCCTTCCCGCCAAAATTTTCAAGGCCTTGTGCCTAGAGTAGAAATAATTATTATATCAACAAGTCATCACCATCCGAAACAGCTGTAACCGTATGAACTGATTATTTCAAGTAAATTATACGCAACTCTCCATGTAAATATATTATTTTCGTTTGTTATCGGTTGTCTATTTTTCGAAGCAAGTACGGAAGACTCGCAAATTCGTGAAACATTCCATATTTTCATGCTGATCTGACTTCTTCTCTTTTCCTCAATTAAAATAATTGTGTGTGGGTGTGCGCGCACACGGATATGTGTGTTATGCATATATGGTATGTGTAAGCGTATGCTATAAGAGATAGTGTATATGTGTGTGTCAATGAGAGAAAGAGTGATTAAAGAAACGGTAGAAGAAAGAAAAAGAGTCTTACGTAACAAATTGACAACGTTTCTCTATGTTATTCTACATCTCTACTTCATTACACTTCATTACATCTTTCAGTCTCTCTGCATCGCCTTTCTTAACGCATCACAGGAGGTCTTGGACACGTAATATATATATATATATTTTTTTCATGCATGACTCGTTAGAACTGGATCTCTCTACAAAATCTGGTAAAAAAATTGGGAAAAATGCCGACGTTTATAGATATAAATGTATACATACATATGTTTCGCTAGTAATGTGTGTGTGTGTGAGAGAGCGTGAGTGTGTATGTGTGTGAGAGTGTGCGTGTGTGTGTGTGTGTGTGTGTGTGTGTGTGAGTGTGAGTGTGTATGTGTGTGAGTGTATATGTGTGCATGCGTTTGTGTGCATTTGTGTGTGTATGTTTGTGTGGTCTGGTGTTATTGGAACTCAGTTGGAGAGGATATAACATTTGGTATCTATTCCCGGTAACAAGCGCTGAGGTTACGGCAACATGGAAAAGTTAACTATTTTGTTATAACTAAGTTCGATAACAGCACTTTACAATGGAGAAGTTGGGTGTATGTCCGTTTATCTATATTTGTTGTCATCCATTGTCTTTTCTACTTTTGAAGCCGAGATTCTGACTTTAATAGTCTTTTACAACAGGGAACCTGGCTACCGTTAACAATTATTTGACGTTGTTGCCGTTACGCCTGTGCTAGTGACTGTACTACTGCTCTTCTGATCGTATCCGCACAACAACAAAATGTCTTCCCCACCCTTTCACCAACCATCCTGCCATATTACTCCAGTACACCATCCTACAACATTTCAATCTCCTAACCATATCTCACCACTTTCCACATCCTCCTCAGCACTTGCATACCTTGAAACTCGACTGCAATCTGAGTGAACCTTCAGTCCTTCGTTCGTTCATCCCTTGCTAACCGCGAGTCTTTATCCGCTCCCGCTTCTGCGGCAAATATTTATTCCTTTGTGTAAAAAAAAACAAAAAACAAAACCACCACCCTATACTAACGTTCCTAATCCACCAATTGTGTTACCTGCCCCTGCAATATCATTATTTATCGTATAAAATTGTTGACGCTGCAGCCTGATTTGCAATGGGGAAACTTGTCGATGATCGGCTTAGAGAATATTTGTTGGATGTCTGGTGCAACAACACTATAACATTCAAGCCTGTATCTTGTCACTTCAGTTTTCCAGGTCACGTCTATCAGAATCTTACCGTTTGCAGTAGCATACAACACAACTGAACTTCTCTCTCTCTCTTTCTCTCTCTCTCACCCGCATCATGAATAACAATTAATTTTCCAGTTAAACACAGCTCACCCAGCTGGGACTAATAATCGAATTGCTTTCCTCTAAAAACATTTCTCCCCATTTACTAACCCCATACATCAATAAACGACTTCACGTACTCATCACATCCCCGTTTTACACACACATGTATGCTGCACTACTCATCCACTACAGAATTTCATCACAGATACACAGCTCATCAACAACACTTTCTATTATACACATTATTACGTACTATTCATACCACCCACATAGTAACATACTAAATTCAAATCTATTCTCCAAATGCACACGCTCTCACAGATGTTCACACATACTTCCATACACAGAAAGACATACATAACATGCACATTTCCATATATTATCCCATGCTTATTTCGCTTAACTCTCTCTCTCTCTCTCTCTCTCTCTCTCTCTC
>NC_068984.1:88959635-88960848 GCF_001194135.2 Octopus bimaculoides | reverse complement strand
CACACACACACACACACACACTTTTTTTTTGCTGCAAACCACAGATCTACACATTTCCGCTTTACCCAACTCCGTTTTGCCATTTATCTTCCTGCTTTACTCAAATCAACATCGTATTTCTTTTCTTTTTACACTAAATATTCTTTTCCTTTTTTTTTTCTTTTCCCTTTTTACTATGCTTGACGATTGACCATTGTTTAATTCTCCTCTAGTCCTTTCTTCAAAACATGATTATATTGATTTTACACTCTTGTTTCTTTAGCTTTATTTGTTCTTTGATTTTTTTTGTCTGCTTTATAGTTTTTCTCGTAATGCATTAAAGGTATTTTTAAACATATACACAGACAGTGGTCCTTTGAATTTCTGTACAATATGTATAAATATGTACTTTTTCTCCTTTTGTACAATATATATCTATATATAGATAGATATAAATATGTATGTATGCATGTATGTATGTATACATTATGTATGTATGTATGTATGTATGTATGTATGTATGTATGTATGTATGTATGTTCACTTTCTCTTTTTAATTTAGAGTAAATTTTGACCTGCCACCTATTTAACAGCAAGGTTGTGAAGGAAAGTTTTTTGTTTTAACTCTTACCCTTTAAATCTTAGGAAGGTCTTGGAGATTTTTATAGTCACAGATATCGTAATAATTTGTAGCGCATGAATTGAGGATTTGCATTCTTTCCCCAAGATTCCAAGTTCAGCCATACATTTCTCCAGACGGGTTGGTATGTATCCTGTTGCTCCAATAATAGTGGGTATGAAACTGAAAGTGTATCTTGTGTACTGAATTTGCAAATTCCTTAACAATGGTCCGTAGATGTCCTGCTTCTCTTGTATTAGGTCGTCAAGTATGAAATTTGTAGTAAGGTATATGGTAAACTTTGACAGCTGCTCATTTTGCACCATTATTATATTTTGCTAATCTTTATTTTTTGTTAGAAAGCTGACTCATCTACTTCTTTATTTTAACTCATTTTGCGCTTTATAAAGTATTTATAAATCGTTTTTTGCTATTTTTGTTTAGAGATGGATAAATCGGAAATTTGTACAGTTTTGAAATATGAGTTCTTTCTTGGAAATACAGCATCACAGATAGCTCGGAATATTAATGGAGTATTTCATTCTAATGTTATTACACAACAGACAGTATCAAATTGGTTTGCAACATTTCGCTCTGGTATCTTTGACCTCACAA
>NC_068984.1:88955211-88959531 GCF_001194135.2 Octopus bimaculoides | reverse complement strand
TACCGTCGAGTCAGAACCATCTCAAAGTACCCGTGAATTATCGTTGTTGTTTGGTGTTAGCAAGCAGACAATATTGACTCACCTAGTTCAAATCGGTAAAGTGAAAAAGTTGGATAAGTGGGTTCCACATGAACTCAATGAAAATCAGAAACAGCAACTTTTGGAAGCCTGCATTATGCTACTTTCTCGTCACAAAATGAATAATATTTGAATCGAATTGTAACATGTGATGAGAAATGGATCCAATACAACAACCGTAAACGTTCAGCACAATGGTTGGACAAGAACGAGCCACCAAAACACAGTCTAAAAAGCAAAAGAAGCTGATGGTGTGTGTTCGGTGGTCTGGTGCAGGTGTGATCCATTATGATTTCATTAAACCTGGTTCATCAATCACGGCCAAAGTATACTGCAGTCAACTAGACCAAATGATGCAGAAACTTACAAAAAAAAAAAACAGCCTAGATTAGTCAACAGATCCACTCCTATTTTATTGCAAGACAACGTCAGACCACACAAAGCAAAAATGACATTGGTGAGCCGACAGGAGTTGGAGTTGGAAGTTCTCCATCATCCCCCATACCCAGAGGGCAATTGATTTCCACAACGGAACATACCTTTTCTTTGTGGTCCTACAGAACGATATCTGGTCGGTTGTGTTTTAACTTGGCGGTTGTTTAAATTTTTGAGTTCTACTAATATTCTTTTGACCTATCGGTCTCAATATAGTTAGCTTTGTTTGCAGGTATTTGTTTGCAAGTATTTTGTTATCCTGATCCAGACTGTTTTGGCCACTGCATCATGTCTCATGAAAAGATAATATCTTGAAGACATTCTCTATGCTGTAGGTACTTAATGAGGATCTCTTGTTCATGGATTATGTGGATGTAGCCTTATAAATGGGATGACAAACTTGTTGGTACTCCATGTCAAGCTTTTGACATATACTATCTTCTCAAAGAACTGGTTCATTATTTTCTTCTGTTGTTCTGATAAATAGATTTTATCAGTGCTTCTTGGGGAGAGATCTGTATCAGTTATTATTTCATACCTCTCCACAAGTTCATTAGCTATCCTAATTATGTTGTTGGTTTTATGGTCACAAACTTGGACAAAATAGTTTCTGATCTCTTTCCTCGGCTGCAGATGTTTCAGTGTCACAATATGTACTTCATATGACAACAATACAAATTTGAGAGCACGGTCACCTTCCTTGCATGGGAAGTACAGCCTGTCTACATCTCCATTGATGTTGAAGTTTCCTGTAACACTGAGCAGCTTGCGAATTTGAACATTTGTCTCAATGAGTTTTTAGCCAAACGTAGGTGTGAGGACAAGCACTGCAAAAGTGTTGCGGACAATATGTTTGTTGTAAGCTAAGAGTTCCAGTGACCATGTTCTCTTTGCTCTCCTGGGGTATTAATTTCTGTCCTCTCCGTATACATGGGTCCATCACATCTGACATTGCAAGTGTGTGTGTGTGTGTGTGTGAAGTTTAGTTGAAGATGGTGAAAAAGAAAATAGATGTGGACGAAAGAGGTTAGTATGAGTAAAGGAAGTGTACGAGAAGACAAATAGTAAGAAGTGTGTGTGTGTGTGTGTGTGTGTGTGTGTGTGTGTGTGTGTATGTGTGTGTGTGTGTATTTGTGTGCGTTGTATATGTGTGTGTGGAAGGATAGGGAATATACAAAAAAAAAAGACAATATAGTGTATCCGGAAAAATCTCATTCACACACATCCAGCCGAGTAGATTCCCCAGTTAATTGAACAACTGCGACATCGCCGAAATCGACGTAAGATCTATTTCCATTTCTTTTTTCTCTTTCGTTTTACTTCGTAGCATGAAAATGTATGATAGGCGTGTATGTGTTGGGGAAGATATCAATGAGAAGAGAGGGGGGTGGGGAAACAAACAAATCTCCAGAACATCTGGTCTGTAATGAAATCAAGCAGTGACGGATGTTGTAATGGAGAGTACTTGCTTGTTTAGCCCGAGGTCACTCCTGATCGAGCAGGTTTATAGTCAATGCCATATTGCAGCCGCGACTGTCCTGTCATTTTCGTTTTTGTATAATCAATGCTTACAAAATCCAATTTGTCTTTATTTCCCTTTTTCCGACGGTATGATTTGACAGAGAATTAACTCCTATTTCTAGCAGATCGAGCAACTATGTCGAGAGCTACCTTGTTGAAGGGATTAGTAGTAGCGATAGAGGTAGCGGTGGTTGTGGTGGTAATGATAGTTGTTGTAGCAATGGCGTTGTCGGTGGAATTTGTGGTAGTGATGCTGGAAGAGGTAGTAGTAGTAGTAGTAGGGATCTAGTTTTTTTCATTCGCAAAATGTGCATGTTTTTTAAAGACAGTAAAAAATCAGAAAATCGGCTATAATAAAAAAGATTTCCAGTCTTATTGCTATGAAGGTATGATGTTGCGGAGAAAGAAAATTGGGAGAAAAAATTACAGAGGTTTAAAAATCGAAAAAAAAATGTGTATTCATAGCTAATAGCGAGACAAATTTTCTGCTTTTGGCGGAGCGGTATCAACTTTAAGGTTGTACCCTGTGTAATTTATAGTTTAGCGTCTCTTCATTGATTGTATGTTTTTATTATTTCTAAAAATTTGTAATATTAATATATTTGTCTACATGTGCTTACTTTATGTGTATTTCAGTATTATGATTACTTGTCTTGTATTTGTGTACATCACTAATATATAAGTGTGTGTGTGTGTATGTGTGTGTGTGTGTGTGTGTGTGTGTGTGTATGTGCGTGTGTGTGTGTATGTGTGTGTGTGAAAAGGGGACGTCTGTCTCCAAAACTTCAAAGTTGAGTAACGTTTTCATGCTTGGATTTGTAAACAACAATAAGAATCACACTGGTCAACAAAGAATTTGTCCCAAGAAAAAGAAGACCTGTATCCTATATGTTTTTGCATGCAGAATTTAAAAATAATGTGTCAAATTATCAGTACAAAGTTCACATATTCCATTTATCTTCATAACGCTAAGAAACTATATAAACATCGAAAACAACTTTTGCTTTATTTGAGAAATATGTAAAACATTAAGACAAATGAAAAATATCTATAATAAAATTCTAATTAATATAATTTTTTTTATTAAAACAAAACACGCGGGTGGTATAGATCTCGTAGTGTGAAGAATGAATACAGCATGCAGGTGGAACACAACACAATGTGCGGTTGTCATGGTAACAAGCTGTTAATGCTTCGCTGTCTGTTGATTGGCTAAAATTACCCAAATTTCCCAACTTTAATCCCAAATAACATCAGACTCTTTAATTTACAAGATAAAGTAATTGGTTGATCGTAATCAAAAGTCAGAGTTGCATCGATACGCCAAAATTGAAAGCAATGTGAACAAAATTAAAGGGGGCTCATTTTGCGAATGAGAAGTGAAGGGGTGGAGGAACAAACAAATCTCCAGAACATCTGGTCTGTAATGAAATCAAGCAGTGACGGATGTTGTAATGGAGAGTACTTGCTTGTTTAACCCTAGGTCACTCCTGATCGAGTAGGCTTATAGTCAATGCCATATTGCAGCCGCGACTGTCCTGTCATTTTCGTTTTTGCATAATCAATGCTTACAACACCCAATTCGTCTTTATTTCCTTTTTTCCGACGGTATGATTTGACAGAGAATTAACTCCTATTTCTAGCAGATCTAGCAACTATGTCGAGAGCTCCCTTGTTGAAGGGATTAGTAGCAGCAATAGTGGTGGTGGTGGTGGAACTTATTAGTAGTGTTTGTGTCGTTATTGGTGGTGGTGGTGATAGTTGGTATAGCAATGGTGTTGTCGGTGGTAGTGATGGTAGTAGTAGTAGTAGTAGTAGTAGTAGTAGTAGTAGTAGTAGTAGTATTAATTGTAGAGGCTGGTAGTGGTGGTAGTGTTGGTAGTTGTAGAGGTGGTAGTGGTGGTACTGATAATAATAAGTGAAGGGATGATGGTGGTGGAGGTGATAGTCGTCGTCGTCGTCATCGTCATGGTGATTATCAGGATGGTGAAGTTGTAGAGTTGTGTTGCAGCACAGTCATATAACCTTTCCCAGTCTATCCCTTTCCCTCTCCCCTCCCCTCCCCATATCTCTCGGTCCGTCTTTCACTCCCCACCTCTCTCTCTCTCTCTCTCTCTCTCTCTCTCTCTCTCTACATTCCACTAGTGTTTACACAGATGCCGAACATGTAAAGTTATCGCTGTGTTTGGGAGGAAAGGCTGAAAGTTACGGTTTCATTCAACACACGTGCACAGTTCTCACTTTCACCAATAACACCACAAAGGTAATCAAAACAGATAGACAATC
>NC_068984.1:88948222-88954839 GCF_001194135.2 Octopus bimaculoides | reverse complement strand
GGTGGTGGTGGTGGTGGTTGTGGTGGTGGTAGCGTTTGAAGAGAAGCAAAAGAGAGAAAACGAGTGTGCGTGAGTGTCCGTGTTGAAAAGAGAAAAAGAGAATTTGTGCGTGCGTGTGTTTGAACAGGAGGAAAGAAGATGTGTGTGTGTGTGTGTGTGTGTGCGCTAGTGAAATGAGAGAGAGGTGATATATGTGTGTGTGTGAGTGTATGTGTTGTGTATATATGTGTGTGTGTGTGTGTATGTGTGTGTGAGTGAGTGAGTGGAAAAGCAGAAAGAAATTATGCGAAAGATAAAAATGAAATGTGGGGAAAATAAAGAAAATGTAATGAAAATCATGGGAAACAAGTAGTAGATAAAAAGGAGAGCAAAGGAATGAGAGAGTACGATTGGAAGGAAAACACGGAGAGAGGAGAGGTGAAAGGATAAGAAGAGAAAAAAAGGTGGGACTTTGTAAGAAAAGTAGTGTGTATGGGGTGGGGGAGGGAAAGAGACAGTGAGGGATTATCTTGAACAACAAGAAAACAATCTTCATGGGAAATGTTCTTTTCATCTTATTTTGTTAACTGAGTAGATGTGGTCATATATTGTAGTGGTTATATCATAGCGATTATGATTTCGTAGTATTGCAACTAACCAAACTTAACCAATGCTTCATATCTTTTGGGTATTCTTTATAGATCCATATGTCCCCTGGAGGTCCATGAAGCAGAATAGTAAATTGGGGATCCAGAGCATTTTTTTTTCTTCTTTTTTGCATTAGATGTATCTATTGCAAGAAACAGCTTACTTTGTCTAACATTTTACATAGTTTTACCTACACAAGTTAATGTTCGAAAAACAAAATGGATATTTTGAAAGAAGTATCTATAAAACTAGTGAATAAACATCCAATGGTTATGGAAGTCCACCAGAATAAAATAGGAATCGAAGTTGTCCACCGGTAAAAAATGGTTGAGAAACATTGCTTTCGACCATTGAGGTTGTGGTTGTATATCTCCAGTTTCTACGGTGTGAAGCTATTGAGAAACAAATATCCACCTAGATGCGATGTCAGTTTAGTACGCTTATTTTCCTTATACGATGAATTGACGATAGCACTAAAAGTCGTTGCTTACCCCTTTGCATGAACAAATTATTTTCATAAGTTTATTCTTTGAAAGACCATGCTTGTTTACACAATTTTAGTTAGCCCTTGTTTCATAAATACATTTTGTGTTATATAAAGCTTTCCTTTCATAAGTCCCAAGTTAGTCTAGTGGTTGAGAAGAAATGGCAATGAGTGATATATATGATGGATGGACACCAGGGATGTGATATACCACGTCCCAATGGTATCTAATTAGACACGAGTTAACGAGGGAGCTTCAACCCGATCAGTCGCTCTGCTAAAAATAGCAGTTAAGTTCTCTAAAATTTTATTCTATCGTCTTTAAAAAGACACATTTCTTATTTCAGTTCAATGTACACTTCAATTGAAAAAAACAAAAAACAAAAAACATTGAATAAAAACAGAACAGAAAGCTTTTGACCACAGGTTTCTTGGATTCAGAGATTGACCAAGGGCTAAACAACAACAACACAGACTAGTTAGATTAGTGATTCTCAAGCATTTTTTTCCCTAAGGAACTCTTTAATACTTGTTTCACTCGGATGGACTTCCATAATCATTTGATGTTTAAAAAAATCAGATTATGTGCTTAGAATTAAATATTAGGAAATGTATAAAAAGTTGATATTTAACGTTTCGTAAAGCAATTTATTGCAGACAAATTTTAACGACCAAATCTTATATGGAAGGAATAAGTATTGTTTAATACAGAACCCAAAACCGGTATTAAGATATCTGCCATTTCTTTTGCAACCTTCGCAAAGGTAAGAGCTAGGTATTGAATCCTATTTCTAGCAAAGCTGGTACTTTTCCAGTACCATCATCTATGTGTGTGTGTGTGTGTGTGTGTGTGTGTGTAATTTTTCGTTTAATTATTCTATCTGTGCCGTATTATAAGCCGTTTTTGCATCCCCTCACCTGACTTGAAGAATGAAAATTAAAATTTTACTGAAACATTTTACAGCTTCCACTTCCTCTCTCTCCTTCTTCCTTCCTATTTGCTTTCTCTCCTTCTTTCAACCATTCATCATTGTAATTTATTTATTTATTTTTTACGTAGACAAATGCATATTTTTCCATGCACAAATAACCAAATCTATTTTTTCTTTGTACTCAAATTTAGACATCTTACCAATCATTGGCTTCTCCTTTACTTACTGAATATCCCTTTTAGAGATTTCGACTTTCATTCTTCGATATTTTAGTTTGACAATCGTAGACATCAAACTCAGTAGAATAATAAACAGATTGATCCTTTACTTTCACTATGGGATTCTCTGTTCATTTCCCTCCTCGTCTACAGCGGAAGTGTTCACTCACGCGCGCAGACGCACGAACGGATTTGATAAGTTGAAGAATTTGGTAGTTGTTTCGCGTGTAAAAGAGATCAACATCTCTGACAGCAAGATTCTCATCTGAGGATTATCTTGAGAATACTCTCATGATATGACGTTTTAAATTGCGGAGTGACATAAGTTGAACTATAACCAACATAGAACATGTTTGCACTCTTCAGGCATAAAGTTCGCTTCTACATTGTTGGTATCTTCAAGGTGCATGCGGTTTCACTAGCACACTCCTAGCTCACTTTCTCTCCCTGTTACCCTCTCTCCCCGCATCTCTCTCTCCCTTTCTACCTACTTCTCTATCTATATATCTATCTATATGTATATATATTTATTCATACATAAATATATACAGACATATCCATACACACAACACACATATATACATACATACATATATGAGTGTGTGTATATATACACACAAATGCATAACATACAAATATGTAAATATGTGTATGTGTGGTGTGTATATACACTTTGCGTGTACGTACGTATGTATATACGTATGTATGTACGTATGTATGTATGTATGTATGTATGTATGTAATCATGTGCTGTATGTATACTTTACACTTATTGAAGACACGGTAGGTTTTCTATTTGTACACAGTAAGGTTTTTATTTGTTTATCTGTTTGTTTTTTAATCTTTTTATTTATCTGAGCATCAAACAGCAGGTTTGCCGTATTAAACTTTTCACAAGATGAAATCTAAGTCGTAGAACAATAAAAGTGGTTTAGATATAGAAATTGCATGCTACAGGCACCACACCCGATGTAACGAAATATAGCTAGCAAACCTATACCGTAACGGAACAGTAGAGTGTAATTTTAGCCGAATTGAATGGACCGTGATGTTAAATGCCAAATGTATTAGTTGAGACGATAGATAATCTTTATTACCAAGATGGTTTCTACTTTTTATTCACATGACACAATTTCCTGTACAATAATAAAAACAATTGTTTTTAACATCGACATAAAAATATATACTTTAGAGGAAGGCCCTCTCGATTAAATCACTGGTTCCCAAAGTGGGCAGTACCGCCCCCTGGGGGCGCTGAAAGGTTAGGAGGGTGTTAGATGGGCGGTGGGTGGCTGAAATATGGCCAGGAGGTGGAGGTAATGGAGTAAAACTTGAGAAAAGGGTGTAGAAAAGTAAGTTACGAAAAAAAATGAACACGTTTAAGTGTCACGTATTTCTTAATTCCCTTGATGAGATCATAATGGGAATGACAAAATGCTATTGATATCCAGAATAATTTGAAAAAAATGATTCAGATAAAACATTTCTACCATGGGATTTTATCCAAATGTTCATTAAGTATAATGGCCAGTAATATCTCTGTAGTTACATGACATATTATGGGATTATTTTCCCTTTGGAGTAGTCGAACACTGTAGACGCAGTAATACGGGTTATCGCTGTAGACACAGCAATACGGGTTAATGCCTCGTTTTCGATTGTCCGCTGCTCGGCGTCAAAAGCTTAGCTTTGATTAGTTAGCGCTTAGAATTTGATCTGTTCACAAGTCCTCGCTGTGCCGTCGGTGTTGATTTCTCAACCAATGTGTGACGGTACACGCATCTCTCCAACATTCAATCACTAACATGGCAACTCCACTTAAGTACAGCCATAATGTATAACATCGTGTATTTAGCCGGATAACCCTTTTATGGAAGAACCATCAAAATGTCAGTAAGTCTTTCATGTATTTTTACAGACACTTTCCTTTGTACCTTCGAAGTCATGAATAATTCGTGCACATATACACTTCACGAATGGACATTCGAAAACTCCATTTCGTTTCACTGTTTTAAGAGTCAATTCAATCTGCTGCTTTGAACACATTGGTAATAAAATGTTGAGAATTGTTGAAATTACTACGACTCAGTCTTCTGTTATATATGCCTTCTGGTTAATTTGCTCACTCATTAAACTACTGACCACTCATTCAACTATTCCCACACTTCATTCAACAGGAAGTGTGGGACGCATTGACCAAGGCTATCTTTTTTCGGCTCGAGTCGTTACCGTGAATAGACGTGTATGAGCGAGCTAGCGGGGGTTGGTTGCAGCAGCTGCTAAGTTAGGTTCGACGGGTATGTGCGAGTCTTGGACTAAGTACAAATGGACAGTTGTTACCACAAGAAGGTAGGTGTACCGTATCTCATTTTCCCTCGCACAACAGTTCTTTTTCCAGTCTTTCCAGTTTCACTCAACTAGTAAAATTTCTTTCTTATTCTCACTCACTTCTTTAGACTTTCTGTAATAGCTTCTCTATTTTATGTAGGCATCGACAATGGAAGACGCAGGAGCGAAGAAGAAATACCGGCAATATAATGTCGAATATTTGAAATACAGTTTTATTTCATCACCTCACAGCGAGCAATTTTGCCTGATATGTGAGAAGACATTCTCAAACGAAGCCATGAAGCCTTCGAGACTGAGCGAACATTTCAAGAAGTTGCATCCCAGTAAAGCCGATAAAGATATAAGCTATTTCAAAGACTTGCGTGACAAACGTGACAAAAACAAAACTTGGATCTAGTTGGTTTGGCTGCCGGCATTTCAAAAATTAAAGTTTATCGAAAATTTTAAAATTTGGCACAATAATATACTCTTCCAAGCTGAATTTCTGGAGTTATTTCACTTTTTCCAGAAAAAGGTTTAAAGTTTGATCATTTTTACCCAGTCAGGAAACAGGATTTGGAAGATGTCATTTTGTGCCTGACTGCACATTTTGTCGTCAATATTCTGAAAATAGCACGTGTTGTCAATATTTATAAACAACACGTGTTATTTAGTTTGAAGCAATCAATATGCGTTATTTAGCTGTTATTTTTAGTACACCTCACAACCACCTCAATGACAAAAAAAAAAACGAGTAAACAAGTAGTTTTAAGCATTCAATATACATTTAATGCAAATGCGATGAACAACACGTTACATGCGATACACACATTACAATTTTTCTCCACAAATGGTTTCAATATAGTTTTTACAGAAAGATTTGGAAGAATTAGATGAAAGTTTTCCGATAATTTTCTTTCATGAAAATAAATGCTTATGTTAATTAAAAAATTTGCCAGCAAAATCTTATAAAATGACATGTTAATGTTATATGTTAATGTACATGTTAATGTTATATATGAAAATAAAAGAGTGAACAAAAGATGCTTAAAAAACAAACATTTATGCATGAAATAAGCAACACATTACAAAATATTTTTAAAATTAAAAACGAAAGTTAGAAATACATTCAATCAATTTCTCAAACAAATCACAATTCACGTATCTCCTGCGCCACGTAAATTCAGGGACATGAATCTACCATAGAACGGTGAGTGTCGCAGCGTCGTTTATTACCTCGCGTCACAGAGGTTAACAAAAAAAAAAAAGGAGTAAACAACACATCATTTGTGGTTTTAAGCGTTCAATATGAATTTAATGCGATAGCACGGACTTAAAAGAGTTATCAGAAAACAAAATAGCACATTACAAATTAAATATTTGAAAAAAAAAAAACATACATTTTATTGAACAGTTCATTAAAAACGAAAGTTAAAAAATATTCAATCAATTTCTCGAACAAATCACAATTTTCATATCGCCTGCGCTACATAAATTCACATGCTCAATTGGCAACCGATAGGTAAAACAAGTGGTTTCAATATATTTGTCAACATGAGTCTTCTTGCAGACAAAAGAGTTCTCATGTTCCGCTTGTTATTATGGAAACAGGCATGAATGTGTCTGTGGCTTACGATTGGCTAAAATTAACAAAATTGCTAATGACTTTTTATTTATTAATTTATAGTGAAATGATTTTCACGTCATTCATTAAGCTAATAAAAGTGTATCATTACACTGAATATGAAATCAATTCTAGATCTCAAATGTATGTATGTATGTATGTATGTATGTATGTATGTATGTATGTATGTATGTATGTATGTATGCATGTATGTATGTAAACGAGTGCTTTAACCAATGAAATTCTAATCTGCAATACTTGAGGCACTTAATGTTGTCTTGGAAACTTTGTGCATGTGCATATGCATGTATATGTTTGTGCGTACGTGCGAGTGTCACGCGCGCGCATGCGTGTTGTATGCGTTGTGTGTGTGTGTGTGTGTGTGTGTGTGTGTGTGTGTGTGT
>NC_068984.1:88939699-88948212 GCF_001194135.2 Octopus bimaculoides | reverse complement strand
TGTGTGTGTGTGTGTGTGTGTGTGTGTGTGTGTGTGTGCGTGTGTAATAGCATACTTTATTATATTGTTATTTACTTTGTTCTCCGAAAGATGGATAACGAACGAAAGCCCCCGACCACTCTTCAGTTTCAGGTGCTGAATGCTTTTACTTTTATTTTCATATTGCTTGAGATTTTTTTTATGAGAATATTAATCTTGTTCATTTGATAGTGACATCCACATATCAAGTTTCGCTCGATTTACTTTGCTGATGATGTATATTTGTTGTTTTTGGTAATGTTTCAAAGAAAAAAAAAACAAAACAAGAAGCAATAGATTGGTTCTTGTATCTTTTGTCTCTCAATGGTTGATTTCATATTCCAAATTCCTGTCTTTTAATACCAACACTTATCTATATTGTCGGAAAGTAGTGTCTAGATACTTATGTTTTAGATTATACAACGTTGTAAAAGCCAATTAGCTGGGCGTATTAGGTATTGCACTACCTGCTCATGAGTCATAAATTTAAATCCACTGCAGATGTTTCGTTTTTTTTTTTTTTCTGGCAAGAAAATTTTATTCTCCCTGGCCTAATTCCTTTCATTGCCGGAAATACACACTCGGTGAAATATTACCTACGAAAGACCGTTGTCCTATCCAAAGACATTTAATTTTTCTTTTGTTTTAAGGACATAATGGTATCAACAACGATTCAGTTCTAAGTAACTTGTAACTGGAGTACACTTTAATAATACACATGTAGCTTCAGACTATTATTGAATCTCATTACAATGCAAAACAAAGGTAGCGAAGCTGGAGGAATCCTTACCTCGCCGAACAAAAAAAGTTCTCTGCTTTGTTTTCTTTTTTTTGTTTTTTTCGACTTTACATTCTGAGTCCAAATGCTGCTGATGTCGACTTTGCATTTCATACTTTTATAGTTGATAAAATCAAACCAGTTGAGCACTGGCATCGATCAAATCGACTAACCTTCTCCCCACGAATTTCAGACCTTATGCGTATAGTAGAAAGGATTACAACACAATAGAGAATTCGGTAGTTAAATGTTTTAATATCTAGAATAAACTTAGTTCAATTGATATAATAGAATAGTGTGAAGAAGAAGAAATAACTATAATACATGCACGGCTTCATCAATGAGTGTCCTGAACGAAATATGTGTGTGTGTGAGTGTGTGTGTGTGTGTGTGTGTGTGTAGTAATAAAATATGAAACGAATGGATAATATAGATATTATTACACGCGTTTCAGTAGCAAGTTTATTATCAACACATAGCGCCATATAATTTTGTATGCAATAACATGCAAGATTATATAAGATTATGCAAAAAAAACTTAACTTTGCCACATCCTCAGGTAACATCCCATGGAAGGTTTATAAGGTGATATGTACCACTGGATAAGTAGTAGCAAAAATTCAGGCAAAAAAGTCGGTGGCTCCATTAACGTTATTTACACATTCAAATGACTTGATCAACCTAGCTGTAAATATCACCAGAGATGCAGCAAGTGGGGGCCAAAGGGGTATTCGCCCTCAAGCGCAGCTGTAAAAGACGAAAATTTCATTTAGCGCATTATGTCTGTAAATGAACGTAGGGACGTCGATAGCATCTTTATACCTGGTCAGTGAGAACACTTGCGACGCTACAGAGCAGGAACAATTAACACTCTAAGCAGGAGAAACACTTTAAAATGGACGAGCGTTTATTAACTTGCAGTGAAGAATTTATTTCTGTTGGTGTGCGAGTGTGTGCTGAAAAGTTCCTGGATTTGGGTAAAAGAAAATACTGGTGAATCAGTTAATTGTGATTTTATTGAACATATTCCCTTCTTAGATTCATGCACAATTTGCAGCGATCCTTCAGTTTTTCTAAACCGGCTTCCAATCAGGCCTTTCGCGATACCCTTAGAGCCAGGAACTTTTGGGCACCCCTCACAGAGCATGAGTTGGGGACCTTTTTAGTACCACGAGAAAAGTGTAAGTGTAAAAAACTGTAGCGTGCATTTGTACCGAGAAACATATTGAACATTAAATTTTATAAATTTATAGATATATATAACATATTAAATTACTGTTTTTGGTCTTTCTTTTACCCTCTATTTTTTTTACTTGTTTCAGTCATTTGACTGCGGCCATGCTGGAGCACCGAAGAAATCGACCCCAGGACTTATTCTTCATAAGCCGAGTACTTATTCTATCGGTGTCTTTTGCCAACCAGCTAAGTTATGGGGAAGTAAACACACCAACATAAGTTATCAAGCGATGGTGGGGGGACAAACATAGAAACAAATGAACACACACATAAATATATATATATATATATATATATATATATATATATATATATATATATACCACAGGCTTCTTTCAGTTTCCGTCTGCCCTCGTCAGCAGATGATTTCAAACTCAGAGGTAAGCAAGGGAGTTATCTACACTAGTCTAGAGTCACCACATTGGTGTATGAAGTTGATGTTGGGTATGAAAATAGCCGTAAAGCTATTTTACATCCAACCCTTAATGCCCTACTATTATTATTCATTAACACAGAGATAACAAAACCAGTTGACGTCAAATGCATGCAGTAGAAATATCATTATAGAGTAAAACGTACAAATTATGTTGTTTGTTTAAATGATTTGTGTATCTATGAATTTGATCCCCATGTTCGAGCTCAGTAAGCAAGAAGAGCTAATTGGAACAATGACTGGAGATCTTTTTTATCGCTCTTAAAATATAACACTTTCTATCTCACGGGTGATAATGATAGATTTAGTCGAGAGTTGTTGAATAAAAGAAAACTGAGTATATCAGAGAGGGTGTGTATGGATGTGTGTGTTTATGTATATGTATTTAACAACGGGGAATTAGATATGTGAGAGATTGCGTGAATGTGTTTTATAAATGACGTATTGTCAACTGAGTTAGCTTTAGTGTATGTCCCATAAACTATTTTATCAATAACAGAACTATGAAAGTTCTCCGAAGAGATGGAATTCAGTAACGTACTGTTATATCAGTTGTTACCTCCCCTCCTTAACTTCTTTTATCACCTCTCCTCTCTTACATCTCTTCCTCCTTTATTCTTCCAAGTCGTTCTCGTAGCATTTCTGCCGCTGGAGTGTCTGAACCAAATCTTTCTACCATTCTTCCCCACCACAACCGCTTCGATTTGGACTTTCCAGGCCATGACTGGTCCGGTAATGAATTAAATATTGGTGTAACTTCCATTCAAATGTTTCACTGGGCCTGGTAGTCCTGCAGTACCCATGTCCTCAACAGGTTATGACTGGATCTCAAGGGGCTCATCCGTTTTTGAAAGGTATTCTTTATTATTTGCTGCTGGATGCCTACATACCCTCCTCTCAGGGCAAACCCAGCAAGGTGCCAATATAGTTACCGGCTACTCGACCAGAAATAGGTAGTATTAGATTACATGGTGACCATTTCAGGTTCTATTAGTCAGTGATAGAACTGGTTCTAACCTGACACTATATTCTTTTTTTTTTTGTTACTTTTGTAATAATTTTTTCTTGTTAACACGAATCACAGTAAATTTATCTTTACAACAAGGTGGTGAAATGCTTCGCGGCATGCCGGGTTAGCATGCCGGGTTAGCATGCCGGGTTAGCATGCCGGGTTAGCATGCCGGGTTAGCATGCCGGGTTAGCATGCCGGGTTAGCATGCCGAGTAAAATGCTTAGCGGCATTTCGTCCGTCTTTACGTTCTGAATTCAAATTACGCTGAGGTTGACTTTGCCTTTCATCCTTTCGGGGTCAATAAAAGAAGTACTAGCTGAACACTGGAGTCAATGTAATCGACTTAACCTCTCTCCCGAAATAGTTGGCCTTGTGCCAAAATTTGAAACCAATATAGTTCTCTCAAAAACACCAGAAAATATTTCATTTCTCTCCGAAGAAAACATGTTCCCAGAATATTAAACTTCTATTCTTCTACACGGCATACAATTTGACGTTATTGTACATTTTATGGAGTTAGCCAATATTTTCAATGTAGCTATATACTACATTCAACTTTACAGGTGACTAAATAGGCACATATTTTTTCTCAAAATTCTATTCATGCAGCACAATACAAAATTTGAGCGTTAAACTACAATTATAATCTCTTTAAAGAAAATAATTTACAAAACCCAAAATGACAACATTTCTGTCATAAAATTGAAGCAAAGAAAATGTTAAACAATTCTCTCACGTTTGTGGGAATTACTGGTTGCTCCACTTTTAATCTTTCAACTTTTGTGTTGCATGCATCAATTCGTTCCTGTAGCTATTCACATATATAAATGCGTACTTGTATGTGTCTGCTTTATGTATGTTTGCGCGCGTGTGATAGTTTATGTCATTAATTGTATTATAGAATTGTTATTATATTACACATATCTATATTTATATACACTCTGTACATAATGTACTTATACGCACATACACACTCACCCACATTCACACATACATAAATGTGTGTGTGTGTGTGCGTGCGTGCTGAAATATTACAAAGGAAGAAAGGAGGGAAAAGAATCATTGAATTATGAATATTTTACTGAGTCATTGACGATTCATAAAGGGTGGGAATATTTTGATTACATCTGTTGGGAAAAATATTGCTTGACTAGATCTATATATGCAATCACTTTACCCAAACGATGAATCAATTTATCGTGTATAAAATATATTTCTTATTCTGTTTGAAAATACTTTAAGGGTAATAAACTCCTGAAACAAATGTGAGTCTAACAATTGGTCGATGAAAGTCAATTAGGTTGAGATCGCAATCCAGCTTTGATACATTCAGACCTACTCTTACTTTCCCAGTCATATTATTTATTCATCAATACATACTCCACCTAAGCCATTAGAGGTATATATTTGGTAAATAAGATACGAGAAAACATACGTTAAAAACCAATGAACATTCTTTTAGAACAAGATTTGAAATAATTTTCTTGAATGGAATTGATTAATTCATGTCATAAGATCTATGGTGGTTTAGGTAGATTCCCCTCTGATTAACTGCCAAATCTACCTCTAAAACATTTATTTTTATTTTGGCAATAGAAGCAAGGATTCACCAAAGCCTCCTTGGGTCCTGACATATCTAGCACCATATCGATTACGTCACCAACGTGAGCACTTACAGCCTTCCTATGTCACTGTTCGAGTGAGATGTTCATCTTTAAACCTCTTTTCTGTAGTACAGGCTTAACCATTACCTTATCATCACAGTTTCTCTCTATATTGGATCGTTTATTCAAGGAATGTAATTTCATATCGACTTCACAACAGTCTTTGACTCTTAACGTCTCAGGATTTCAAGTCAACTATCCATTTAAAGCTATGACAATTTGAACCCATCCCTGACAGCTAAGTAACTGAAACAGCCTTCCTAGATTTTTCTCTTCACATCTTTCAAACAATCTATATTTCACAACCTTCAAAATCACACTGCAAAGGACAAGCGTCGACACCTTAGTTCGTATCTTCATTAAAATCTTTAATTCTGCATAAGAAATGATCAAAGCTCATTCTCGTTGTGAACATTTACTGTTATGTCTTTCCCAGAATAGTCTATCTTCTACACATATCACTATATTTTAAATAAAACTAATGGATTCTATTTGAATTTTCTTTTGCAATCCAACCGTCATTTGTTGTTCATGATAGTCACCGTTTTCTACCAATTAACAGTGTAACTCGATCATTATACATTTTCCATGGCGAAAAATATACATTTAGCTTCCAGTACAGGGCACCTGCTTAAATGTTCTAAGAATTTGATAGTGAAGATCACGAACCTACACTCAAAGTTATTATGTATTATCCTGGATGATCTGCAACGATTTTTCCAAGTTGACATTGGATCATTCGGGATGTCAATTCAATATTTGTCTGAGTGTTGGAAATGCATGAGTAAATTTAGACACTTTGCATTCTGAATTATATCAGCTACTCCCACGCAATCCCCACGTACATCATAGGTGTACAGCATCTTTGAGAATGCTGTAGACAAGTTTAGTCTGTTTCTCAATGCAAAGAAGACTGGATACATGGCAATTAGTGAGGATGGAAGCTGCCTGCCTATTTGTTTCAACGATACCAGACAGCTCAAGGAGACCAGTGACTTCAAGTACTTGAAAATGACCAAGTGTAATCAGCACCAGTAATTTATAAGCCTGATCCGATGAGTTATCTCAAGAGGAGAATTAGAGTTTATAACTTCCCTATAATTCTTCACCGTACCAAGGGTCTTTAGTCGCAGCTTAGCACACTGGCGTTCATTCCGAGAAGATCAGTAATATATATCCAGATTCGCAAAGAAAGCTAAAATATTTAATCGGTTCTCATTGGCTGATAAATATTGCTATTCTCCTTTTCGTGCTTATTTTGAAAGTGAATCTCTTCCGAACTAACTTTTGACATTGCTCTCGTTGTTACTTATTCTGTTTATACTGATGCTGCCGTTGCTAACACTGTGTTGCTAGCGGAGTTATTGTCACGGTTTTTATTAATTGTTGTTTAGCCTCATGTCAAACCTGACTGGTCAGACCAAAATATTCTTGCTGTAACCATTCCATCTTAGAGTCGTACTAAGCAGGCAAGTGATTTGATCTGAGACCGTGTGTTGAAACTAAATTGATTGTACAGAAGACATGCATTAGCTTTTCAGAAACACACAGAAGTCTTAAATTCACTTAAACATTTATTATTTGTTATATGGTATCAAACTTTTAAATGGCTAACATGTGTCTTCGAAGCTGTAATCCATTCTATTCTATTTTCAGCAATAGTCCACTCTGGACTTCCTAACCCAGTATGTATCTTTAAAGATATTGTGTTATAGTTTGAGAGAGACTTGATAATTATATCTAGCAAGTTGAGTGACCACATAGAGGTTCCCTTGTTGCCTCGTGCGTGTGTGTGTTTATTTGTGTGTATGTGTGTGTGTGTGTGTGTGTGTGTGTGTGTGTGGAGTGTTTATGCGGGTGTGAGTGTGATGTTAATACTGTTTTTAAAATGTTTACTTTTTTTATTTGTTGTTGCTAATATTGTTGGCGATGACTTTTCTGCTTCTATTGAAGTTATTCATATTGTACTTGCTCAGCGTATTACTATTTCTTATTGCTGTTACCGCCCCACAGAACAGTTTCATTGCAACAGTCTTCTACTATTTTTACTTCTGCCACCATTCGTTAAAAAAAATGAAACGTATTGCTTGCATCATCGTCATACTAAATAATAAAGTTCGAATACCTTCTACAATCACATATTCAACAACAAATTATTCTTCCCAATTACAAAATATACTACGACTACCAGAAAATATAAAAAGTTACAGTCAATCATGTTTTGAACTTTCGCCAGGCTTTCTCAGCACGTCTCAGAGGATTGTCAGTAATAGTTATAATCGTTTCTAAGAATAATAATAGATTCTAATCAACAATAATTGTAATGATTTCTTATATAGGCACAAGACCACAAATACTTTGAGGAAAGATATAGTCAATTAAACTGTCTTCAGTACTTTATTTGCTGCCTATTTTATCAAGCCATGAAAGATAAAAGGCGAAGCAGACCTCAGTGAAAAGTGAAAAAATTTAAAACCATATAATTAAAAGCACACGCTTTGTTCATTGTGCAATAACTTTTCCCTTAATGATACTACTACTACTACTACTACTACTACTACTACTACTACTACTACTACTACTACTACTACTACTACTAATAATAATAATAATAATAATAATAATAATAATGATAGTAATAATAATAATAATAATAATAATAATAATAATAATAATAATAATTGTTGATCTCCTTTTCACCATCTGCCGAACCTATTTACAGATCTGTGGAATTTGGTCTATTCACCAAACTACTTCTTTTTGTCCTACTATCTACTCCAACCCTTACATATTTATGATTAGCTCATCCCAGTTCTTGTCCACCTGGAGGTTTGGACCGAACCAGACCCCGAATAGCTTAACCGGTCTGTCTGTCCAGGGCCCTACGACGTTGTTGGATGGCATAGACCTGCCTCTCCAGGTGCCGAGGTTCAGACCTACTGATTTGTCAGAGTTAATTTTTGCTCCTGTCACCGATTCACACTCCTTTAGAGCGGTGCCGATCGCCTCGATGTGTGTGGTGCCCATCACAGTTACGGTGACGCCACCTGCATACGCCGATACACCTCTCCCGCATCCTAGCTCTCCGGGAAACTGCACAATGTCTCCATTTTCCGTAGGAGTGTCTCTAAGCTCAACACATACAGAAAAGACGAGAGCGAGCAACCTTGGCGGAAAATACTAAAAAGTTCCGATAGGTGGTCATTGATCTTCATCACCGAGGAAATGCCGCCGTAAACTGTCGAGATCCAGCCTCTGAAAACAGGCCCAAAGCCGGCTGCTCTGAGGACCGCTACCAGATATCGATGGTCGACCCTATCGAAAGCTTTCGATTAATCTAAATTAATCAGTTCCCCGCCCCTGCCAGCTTTC
>NC_068984.1:88936549-88938758 GCF_001194135.2 Octopus bimaculoides | reverse complement strand
ATTTACTAGAAGGCAACACTTCCCTCTTCACCCTCACTTTCCTTTTCAAGTGAAACTTGGAAAGTTTATGTGGGCTTTGCCAAAGAGGAAAGTGTCTATCATTAGCCCTTTCAAACGCGTCCATCACACAACCTCTTTTGCTTCAGTCACCAGACAAATAAAAATTGCCTGCCTCTCCCGGCCAACGGAGGGCGGCGGGGCAACTTTCAGTATGGATTCAACTGATAGCCGGATCCGTCATACACGCGACAGCAGGTGTTCGACATAAACCTACAGGTCAGCAATGCTCGGGCACTGGATGAGTGCGTGTAGAGCGGTTTCGTCGAATTTGTGGTCTGTGTAGCCGACCATATGAAAATGTGGACAACGTATGCTATCCTTAGCCACTGGCCTACAGAAAACGCTATCTAAATCCGATCTAGATGACCCGATGCGATTTGTCCAAGTCCATATTAGCACATTCGGGTAATCTAGTCGGTACTTGTCAGACAGTTGAAAACGACTGAGCCGGGTTTTGAGACTTTTGCACCCACCTCTCATATCAGATAGCCCCATGCAATCGAAACGTCCATCTAAAACAGTGTTCCAATTCGCTACTAACACTAAAGTTCGAGACGTGGCTGTGGTGGTGATGGCGCTAGTGCTGCCCTTGGTGCATCGACTGCTGGTCCCTGCTGCCACTGCTGTTGCTGTTGCTGCGTTGGAGGTGGAACTGACACGCTTCCACAAAAATAACATCTCGGTCTCCTGCCCTCTACGGCCACGTGTAATTTTGTGCCGTCCGGCAGGTTTATCGAGTCGGGGATGGAATTTATGCTCTCTTGTTTAATTTGAATAAGGAGCTCAATCCCCTGATCTGACCAATTTTATTAGTGCAACATGTGCACTTCCGGTATTGTGGCTGTGTCCTCCATGTCTAGGAGGAGAGCCGCCACCAGCCAGCCAGCACATGTTTATTTCTGAGGGCACCTCCCCAATTTTCACTATGGTTACGTGCCGACCCAGACATGTCGGCACGAGCAGCACCTCATCTGTTTTTAGGGGCACTGTGGAGTGCTGTTTTGGTTCTCGCTCCGTTGCAAAATGCACTTCCACAGTGCCGAAGCGCCTTCCACGTGTCACGTACGTCTTTTGGTTCCATATTGGCTTCAGTGCCAATTTCAGCTGTTGTTAAGCAGCTAGTTCTTGACTAAAAGTACCAAAATTTTCAAACTTTAATTGCTAATAACTCTTTATTTATTGATTTATAGCGAAAATGATTCTCACGTCATTAATTAGCCTATAAAGGTGTATCATTACGCTGAATATGAAATCAATTCGAACCGATAAAATCCAACGAAGCAAACAAGCAACAATCTTCAAAAATTTCAACACAAACTATAACTCACGGAGCTCAGAAATAACATGTCTCACCTCGATGACAACAACAACAACAACAACAGCAGCAGCAACAAAAACAACAACAACAATAATAATAAAACGGAAACTATACGTGTGAAGTGCCCAGCATATTTCACTGAACTCTTAGAAAAAATACGGCAAGCTCTAAATAACTACTTGCGTAAGTACAAGGCCAAAAATTTGAAGGAAGCTGCAAGTCGGTTATCTACTGATTCAAATGTATTGACTGTCACTTTCGTGCAGCGACGTCCCTTGTAAAGAAGAAAAAGGGAATTAGTAAAAAGAAAAATTCTCGGAGACAGCGAGGGTGGTGGAGTAATTTTTTGATTCCTTTCACTGCGAAGCAAAGCCTTCACAGGCCAGCGTTGCCTCGCCTTCATAAACAATCAAATGCTTTCCTATGCACATTTTACGTTCTTCTCTAACATCGTAAAAGGGTCATCTGATTTCCTTGTATTTTCTGTTTGTAAACCTGTTCCAATGGGATGTAACTAAATATGTTTTGCTCAGCAGTGAGTCTGCCATACACTGCCTTTTCTGCACAAGGATTTAACCAACACAGCTCTCTTCTGGAGGAAGAGATGTTGGTTTAAACAAATCAGTACGTAACTGGTGCTTTGTTTCATCAATTATAGAGGGATGGAATATAAAGGTGATATCGGTGGGATTAGAACTTAGATCGTAATGGAACGTAAGTATATACCGCAGGTTGTCCTGCTATTCAGTGCGTAGACATATTAGACGAAGCCACATCGGAAAGGCAGACAACAGATAATCACATTGAAAGGCAAATATATATATATATATA
>NC_068984.1:88935390-88936356 GCF_001194135.2 Octopus bimaculoides | reverse complement strand
TATATATATATATATATATATATATATTGATCCATAGATCCAACCCTCCTTCTATCATTCCATCAATCTTTCGAAAGATAGACAGACAAACAGACAGCCGCACGGATGGGCGGACAGACAGACAGGCAGATGGGCGATGTCTAGGTGGGGTGGGGGGAAACGAATAGATCGGTTAAAATGAGAATGCAATATATTATAGAACGGAAAACATGAGATTCACAATTGAAATATTGCTCTGAGTCGAATGGGCCGAAGGAATGTTGTGCAGAATAAAAAGAACAGCATTGCATTGACGTGTGGTTCATTCAAACGAAAAGAGAAGGGAAGAAAAGGGAAGAAAGGCGTAAGGAATGGAGGAAGAAGGAAAAGAAGTAGAATAAAGAGAAAGAAAGAGAACTATAGCAGGGAGGAAAAAAGACGGAGAAAAAGAGAAAAAAAGAAACGACAAAGCGATCGTAGGCAGCAAATTGTTATTTATGCAAACTTACGACTTCTTTAAGACACCTAGGGTGCGACGTGTGGTTTTGAAAGAGTCTTCAGAATTAGATCATATGCTTCAATACACTTCATGTTTTCCGGTCTATTATTGAGTAAGACTTCTTTTTCTCTTCAGTTTTGACTGTGGGAATTTCCGTATATGAAATGAAATATAAAATGAAATTATACTCACCACGAAGTACGGTTTTGTAAATATATTTGTAAAATGACTCAATAAAATTTTCTTCAATAAACCTCTGTATTTTCTTTTTAATTTATTCATATTTGTTCCTGTTAGCATCTTTAAATATATAAACTACTCTAAAATGTTTGTTTTATATATTTGAGAAGAAAATAACAAAATGAATGAAATGACGTATTTTACTATTAGAGAAGGAGCTAGGTAGCATGTTAACGATACTAGTAAGAAGACAGACAGACAGACAAGTAGATAGATAAATAGATAGATAGATAGATAGATAGATAGAT
>NC_068984.1:88933582-88935290 GCF_001194135.2 Octopus bimaculoides | reverse complement strand
AGTCGCGTATTGTCCTTGCCTTCGAAACGCGGAGCAGATGGAACAGGGACAACTGACGAAGGGTTACACTCTTTATGTTGCATGTCTCGTTTCTCTGTTTGTATTTTTCGTTGTTCGAAAAAAGTTCATTTTCTGTTTTCGTCTTTATGTTTTCGTTTCTCATTGGGTTTAACGTTTTTTTTTATGTCCGTACCCATATGTGCATGTATGTATACATATAGATGCAGGTATGTACATATATGCATGGATATATGCATATGTTTATATATTATTTATATTATTATATGATCGAACGCCACGCATCCTTTCCAAAGTAAGTTTTATCTTAATAATTACTTTGCGCACTCTGCTACTATTACTATCACTTCCCTGTCTATCTCTCTCCCTCTCTTGTTCTTTATCCTTTCTGTTTTTCTCTCCCACCCTTTCCCTATTCTTCTCTCCTTTTCACCGTTCGGTAAGTGTCTTCTACTATAGCCTCTCGCGTAAGAGTCCGACGGTCCCTATCTGCAACTTTTGGTTTTCTTCCGGAGTTTTGTTTCGACGAGGAGATTTTTCTCTCTTTCTCAAAGGCTGTCATTACTTTCGAGACAGTACTTCTTGATACACCAAGCATTCCAGCTGCTTTCGTTACGCTAGCACTGCCATACGAGCACCAACAATTTGAACTTTTTGAAAGTCCAATAAATCTGTCATTTTAATGAATTTTAATTACCTTTTTCTGATTATATCTGCAAAGAAACAGCAATTTTAGCAAAACATATTAAGCAACACTAATAATAAATTAAAAAAAGCATAAAAATATAGATAGATAAATTTCGGCCCATATATACATGCACACATATATTCATATTCATATTTATATTTATATTTACATCTATATTCATATTTTAAACGGAATGATGTTCTATTGCAAGTAAACTTTGTCATCGAAAGAATTATTAAGCATGTTACAGCAATCCATTCTCAATTACCGATTCCTGCTTTACTTATACCATCAGTGTAGCCTATTTAGAGATAGAAGGAGTTTTCTATTGACAGTTTTGTTACATATATCGGGGACACGCACGCGCACACACACACACACACACACACACACACACACACACACACACACACACACACACACACACACACACACACACACACACACACACACACAGTACCAGTGATAGAATACGAAGTGACGACCCTTTCACCAGGTTGTTTGTATCTCATACACTCAACAATCTGAGATGTCATTCACCAATTGAAAGGTTTTGTGAATCTTCCCTCTAGCAGGTTCCAACAGTCTTAACACCAATTTCTACAACATTACATTCTTTTTTATTCACTGCCTCAAAGGACAATACAGCAGATCTGTTATGTCTGCACTTCGTAGATATTTTTATTAGAATACTCCACTAGTATTATTTATTTTTAAAGGAGTAAGTACATTCAGTATCTACAATGCCTATAGCTTTTCTAAACAGACAATACCTTACTACAGATGGTATTATGTTGTTTTAGTTACATTATATTTAAAAGTAAGGGTAATATTTGCTGATATATTCTCGTAGTAAGAAATAAAAAGAAACATGCTTTTGTACACTTTTGAGGTGCAATATCCATACACCTTATATTACTATTTACACACGCACACACACACACACACACGCACACACGCACACACACACACACACACACACACACACACACACACACACAC
>NC_068984.1:88929472-88933502 GCF_001194135.2 Octopus bimaculoides | reverse complement strand
TATATATATATATATATTGCTTAGTCATAGTATATGAGCTTTGAATTAACTTACAGAATATAGTATTTCTTTATCAACATTTTCCAATCCAACGATAAAATACTGATTTTTCATAAGCAACATTCCTACTGATTACACTCTTCCGTTATCTATTCTTGCATTATTTATATCTTGTTTGGTAGATATGTATGTATGTATGTATATATGTATGTATGTATGTATGTATGTTATTGTTCAGTTTTATTTCAAGATTTCTTGCCAACAGAGAAAGAGCCAAATTCTAATCTAGATCCAAGGCCTCTTCATTGTATTTTCAGCATCAACAACAGGGTATTTTTGTTTGTATGTATGTATGTATGTATGTATGTATGTGTGCAGATTTGTATATTTTGCATTTTTTATGTATTCTCATGCTTATAGTTACATCTTCATACATGTTCATACATATTTAAATGATGAACTTCTGAAAAGTTTTACAGATTTTTACAGTTCCAGTGAAGGATTGGATCAGTAGTCTTCGTATTAGCTTTCTCCTTTCTGGTTTTGAGAAGCTTAATTTCTCAAGATTGGTATATAGGCAGTGTGTTACATTCTCAGGGCCTCAATAATTGTAGGTATAAACCTGAACTTGTAATCTGGATACAGTAATTGTAGATTTCTCAAAAGTTCAATAGTTCAGATTTCTCAATAGTTCTCTTTTTCACTGATCTTCAGCTTCATGCTAATATCCACTGGGCAGCTAATTTCCGCAACTGTACACAGTTTTTCTTCTCTATCCCACTAGATCCCATTTTATTATGAGTGGCTACAGCGTCTACTATACTGTGGGTTTTTATTTCTTTTTTCTCGGGATTATCCTTCATTATAGAGTGTCCTAGCTACATCATGTCTCATTGGTAGATAATACCGTGATGACATTTTCGGATAACTGCTTATGATGTAGGTGATATCTTCGGTATTAACTCCACAAAGTCTGCATCGGTTGTCACATTTTCATGCTTTTCTTGCATCTCTATCCCTTTTGTACATCAGGTACTTGGCTGATGTTTCCTGTTCCTGGATTGCAAACGCATACCCTTCAAAGTGGAAGGTAGTAATCTGACTATTAGTCCATGATAGACTGCTTTGATGATCAATGTTACTATCATCTCGGAGCTTTCTACTAACATATCCATGCATAGTCTTCTGCTCATATAGGCTTATCCTTTCATCTGATGATACGTTGCAGTAGAGTCGGACGACTTCTTTGAGCATGTATTCTATGTTGTCAGAAAAAGAATGTTGTTCAAGGAGCTGCCTTCCAAGTCTTATGATGTTATATGTATGTATGAATGTATGTATGAATGTATGTATGTATGTGGTTTCAACATGACATCACAAGGCGAACGAAAGTTTATGCGTACCGTGCATGTGTACTGACGTCGCTGAGTGAAGCATATGTACAAGTAAATCAAACCTGTTGATAGTGGGACTCGGCCACATTAGTAACATGATTAAGTGTATTCTATTCAGTAATTGTATGTATGCAGGTGTGTCTGTGTATATACACATATACATAGTGAGAGACTAATTGACAGATAGACAGACAGACAAACAAACAGGTATATAGACAGACAGACAGGCAGACAAGCAGATAGACAGACAGACAGACAGACAGACAGACAGATATATATATATATATATATATATATATATATATATATATATATATATATATATATATATATATATATATATAGATAGATAGATAGATAGATAGATAGATAGATTATTGCTCTCCACTCGTGTCCGATGGGAGGCCATCTCAGACTACTGTAAAAATGATACTGTCGACATTGGTTCTTCAAGTTCATTATACATCCATTTGTCTATTGGCAAACCTTACAAACAAAGCCTTGTCTGCCCATCAGTAGGAACAAGTATATTCCGATGTATACCTCTGTGTCTATTTTCGCCACTGATAGATTTACAAACCTTCCAACATATTTTACAATTTACGCAACCTGTTTCTCATAAACATATTGGAGTGAGGTTTTTTCTTTCGTTTCTTTTCTTTTCTTTTTTTTTGCATGAATTGATGTTTGCATTGGTAACTTCGATCCTAGACATAAAAAGACGTACACAGCTACAAATATCACTGACCAAACTTAACTTCCGATTTCACAAATCGTGTTTTTCGTGCTTTTTCAACAATATTCGACTATCCATTGTTCTTTTTCTCTATTGGTGACGATCAAATGGACTTCACTTCTTTCACAAGCTTTCCAGAAGGAATGTACACAATCTTTACACCGCAAGCTTGGTTGGTGCTAAGAGTGCCTCCTTCATACAAGCTCATCATACAAGTCTGTCTCAAGATTCTTTGATCATTCATTTGTATAAGTTATCTGACCAGACGTAACTTGTGTTTGTGTAGCACTGCTTTGGTGTTGGAGAGTTTACAATCATCAGTCATATGATATGCAAAGGATGTCTTCCTCAGAAATACATAATCTACATATTCGGTTGCGTTTTGGAGTTTCAAGAACTTTAATGTCTCTTTTGCTTATTAAATATTCCATAGCACTCCTCCTTACCTGCTGCAAAGAAGGCTAATGTCGTTTCATTTGCAGGGAAGGTAATGGTCTTAGGTTTTTGGGATGCAAAAGGCATTGTGTTTTTTGACTATCTTCAAAAGGGCCACAATATCAATGGAGAGTACTACACTAACTTGCTGAAGCAATTATGAAAGGATATCAAGACCAAACGTCCGGGTCTTGTTTCATCGGGACAATACTCCAGCACGCAAGTCCTTGGTTTCAAGGGCTGTTATGCATGATTGGCTTTGAACTGGTTGATTACCCTGCCTATTCTCCTGATTTGGCCCCCATCTGACTATCATCTGTTCGCTAACATAAAAAAGCACTTGGCTGAGAAGCAGTATCCCAGTGATGATGACGTCATATCTGCTGTTGATGACATTTTTGATCAACAGGATGAAAGCTTCTTCACCAATGGAAAACAACGATGGAAGAAATGTGTGGACCGCAAGAGGAACTATGTTGAAAAATAAACCTCATTCGGTCACATTCCATGCGAGTATCTTGGTCAGCCTATGAAATTTTCAGCCGACCTTCGTACACTAGTTTCATCTGTCCCATTGATAGGCCTCATTTTTAGTCGTACTGGGTTTCTAGTACCCCTCCTCAACAAGCAAGCCTAGCTGGGGATGTCGATTTAAGCACCAAGAACTCGACCATGCAACAGGTTGTTCTGGATTCCATGCTGCCAGTAGCACTCAAGAGAGACCTGATAGCATGAACTATGATTTTGCATATTGTTTTAAGTGCCTAAAGAGTTGCGAGTAGACATAGTCACCCTCTCCGCCCTCTTACCTGTCAACCCTGCGGAAAATCGAGCATATGACAACTGGAGGAAATAAAGGTTGCCCAAACACTTGGTTAGTACTCATTTTTAGGTGAGTTGACGGGAGTTACATAAAGCGAAGCATCTAACAAGCATCATAAGTACATACATATATGTATGCCTCTATGCATGTATGTACTTATGTATGTATGTACGTACGTACGTATGTATGTATGTATGTATGTATTTGTGCGTGTATGTATGTATGTATGTATGTATGTATGCAAGCATATATGTTTGTATTTATGTATGTATGTACGTATACATATGTGTGTCTCGGAAATAAGGAGTAGAAGGACAGCTGACAACTGAGGAAGGGCTGTTTTTATTTGTTACTTGTCCTGTTTTCCATTTGTTTATCTCGTTGTTTGCGTACCCATTTTTATTTTCGTATTTCATGTTGTTTACGTGTTGTGACGTCCTGTACCTATATATGCATATCTATATGCATATATATGTATGTATGTATGTACATATATGCATGTATATATGCATATATGTACATATATATTATTTATATTATATATATATCGATATGTATGGATGTATGTACATATGTATGTATGGATGTGTGTATGTATGTACGTATGTATATATATATATATATATATATATATATATATAT
>NC_068984.1:88927566-88928744 GCF_001194135.2 Octopus bimaculoides | reverse complement strand
AAGAAGAAGAAGAAGAAGAAGAAGAAGAAGAAGAAGAAGAAGAAGAAGAAGAAGAAGAAGAAGAAGAAGAAGAAGAAGAAGAAGAAGAAGAAGATGATGATGATGATGATGATGATGACAATGACGATGATGATGATGATAATATTCGAAAGAAAAACTGAATCAGCTTCCAATCCGTAAAGATTCATTGAGGAGGATCTGACTTCTGGTTTTAATTGTGCAACATGGTAGAGAGACACATTTCTTCTTGGACTCGATGCTAGTTCTTCGCAGAAAGCTTTCACTTCAGAAAGAACTGATCCACCAAACTCTCCTCTGTTATACAATATTTTCAGTTATAGTACCTCCTTAAAGCTGGGTGTACTCGGTTGCACAGAGCAAAATGTTTTAGATACAACCACACACAGGGCCGGCCTTAAGCCGATTGGACCGATTGCTTCCAGTCGGGCCTCGCACACAAGAGCGTCACATTTAATACTGCGCCGTTTCATAAAGGTGGTCTCTCTGAAGTCTTTAAAAAAATATCTACATAGCTTTTGAAAAACAAAAAAAAAACCCATACTTTCTACACATTAGCGACACAAGATATCAAAAGATAAACCCGACTGCTTTGAAGAAATTTATTGTATTTTTAGTGAGTGTTTATGGGAATGTTTGGGTAAAAAAATATTTGTGTGTCTGTTACAGTATGTATGTGGGTGAAATTGTGTGTATATGTGTGCGCGTATGTTTTGTGTGTGTCAGTTTTATATAAATATGTTTAATTTGGGGAAAGTGTATTTTATATACTCTTTTTTTTTTTTTACTTATTTCAGTCATTCGAATGCTGCCACGCTGGAGCGCCAACTTTAGTCGAACAAATCGATCCCAGGACTTATTCTTTGTAAGTCTAGTACTTATTCTATCGGTCTATTTTGTCGAACCGCTAGAATACGGGGGAGGTAGACACACCAACATCGGTTCTCAAGCGGGGAGGGGGAACCGACGCACACAAATATACACATGCACACACACGCACACATATATATACGACGGGCTGCTTTCAGTTTCTGTCTACCAAATTCACTCAAAAAGCTTTGGTCGGCCCGGGGCTATAAGTAGAAGACACTTTCCCTAGGTGTCACACAGTGGGGCTGAACCCAGAACCATGTGATTGGGAAGCAAGCTTCTTACCACAC
>NC_068984.1:88914378-88927061 GCF_001194135.2 Octopus bimaculoides | reverse complement strand
ATATATATATATATATATATATATACGTGTACACATACATACACACATATACATCATATACACACATATACATATATATACATACACACACACATATTATACTTTGTTTTCAATAAAATGAAAGGCAGCCCATCCTTAACGTGGCTGTTTAGTATACTAGAAATAGCAGTTATTGAACACGCAAAACAGCCACTATTCTGATCACCTAATATGCCGCAAAGGGGAAAAAAGTTCTCTGCAGTATATTAGGAAGCGAGACTAGTTGATAGCACCTGAAAACAAAACGAAGAAAAAAAACTAACTCCGAGGTGCTAGTTGACTGGGAACCTGGCGCCTACCAAAAGTGTTGCCAATCGGGCCCCGCACCTCCTAAGGCCGGCCCTGACTACACGCAGCGCTTTCATAGCTAGTGTGTCAATATAACTATTGATCAAGAATTGTTGATTTCTTCAAGTAAAGAGTAAAAGAGTATATACTTCTTGCTACATGTTTATGAGTAACAAACACGAAATTTAGGTGACATCCATGTTTTTGTCGGTTGTAATGGGGTTGAACAATGGAGTAAGATTATTACTACCATCACATCATAAGTAACACATGAAATGATTTGAATCAACTACAATTGGAGAAAGAAACACAGCAATAACTCATCCAACTAGTTACAGCTATCGATTCTATGACATCTACTTATAAACTAACTTTCAAAGAACTAACAAGTAAGCAAGGGACAATGTAAGACGTTTACGAGCTGTATTGGCTGAAACAATGTGGAAGACCACAAAACAACGAAATGAATCCGATAACATACAGAACTAAACGACAATGCCCAAGTTCTAAACTGATTTAAATGCAATTTGGGTTGAACGTTCTAGAAGATGAATGACTGAAAACTAAGAGACTGAAATTAAGTTGACTGCAAAAGAAGTAGAAGACAACATACACGATAGAAGAAGCGTGGATTAGATTCGCAGAGGGAAATAATGAGAAAATTTAATCAAGTGAAACTTGAATTTTTGCAAGGTGCTTTTTTTGTTTTTTCATAATCAAATGCACAAGGAAACACTAGAGTTCGATTTACGAATCACGGAGCTCATAACTACAAAAAACTTCCAACAATCCAACCAGCCTGCAGCGACTATTTTTTCTTGTAAAATAGTAATTTCTTATAGTGTTACAAAAGAAGATATTTTGAAAGAATATAGTCGTTGACTGGAAACCCAGTGCATTGCTGATTTCCTGACACAGGAAAATATACATACATACATACACACACACACACATACATACATACATACATACACACACATACATACATACATACATGCATACATACATGCATTCGCGCGCGTGCGAATAGAAATCCCAAATTAGGGAATGGAGTAGTTGCCTGGATTTTATCTGCTTCTTTCCCTGATTTTGGATTACTATCCGCCCTTTAATCACAGGTCAGCACAGTGGAAACTGACCTGTGGCTAAGTAACCACTAAAACAGCAATGATAACTAAGATATCCGCTACAATCCATCATAGCAGAGAGTGGAAGAATGACTCAGCATGTTGTCAATGTAGTCGGCTTCTTTACTACTACAACTACTACTACTACTACTACTACTACTACTACTACTGTCATCCATCAAAGGCGGGAAAAAGAAAGAAAAAGAGATGACCTCAATAAAGAGACAACAAAGATCAACACAATGAACGATGTTTCATTAAAAGTACGTCTATACATTTCATTTACTTTGTGTCTGTGCGTTGTTTTTAGAAGCCACTTTCTCACTGCTTCTCAAATTAATCTTCCAGACTAATTATAAAAGCTTGAGAACATAAGTCAAGATATATGTAAATAAATAAACTTGGTAGGCGGCGAATTGGCAGAATTGAGGATAGTTCAAGGATAAAAGAAAAAAGGTCTGCGGTATGTGTTTTTGGTCATTTGTGTTCATACTTCAAATCCGAGTCAAATTTGCCTTCCATCATTCCAGGTTCGATAACATGGAAATACCAAGTCAAGTAGTATAAATTTGTACAATGTACCTCAGTATGTCACAAGGTAGGTTCCAAGAAACCCCAGATTTCGGTGAAAACATTTAAAAATTTGACTTTGTGCTTCTTTATTAAAGCGACGTTGATGTACATCCCAGTCTATCATCTACACACTCTTCCTATACATTTGTATACTTGCATCGAAGTTAGAAGGGAATGTTATTCTAAGCAATGGCGGAGCCAGTATTTTGCACCAGTCCGAGGCAAGACCCGACAAGAAAACAACAAGGACGGATAAAATTTGTATAAGTAATAGTATGAGTTTTTGTAATTTCTTTATTTTAATGTATCATTTAGAAAGTCACTATCAGTAAAAGGAATGAAACATGAAAGCCAGCAACATCTATTGAAGTAATAAATACAACCTACACTATTGTAATTCAACAGTTTTAGTGCTTTGTTGCAAAATAAAGGATGGATTCTTAAAGCTTCAGATTTTAAGTAAATCGTATTTCAATGTCAATTGGCCTAAATTATCCAGTGAATTGTCTGCCAATGAATTCCATAAGTAAGTCTTCGATCATCTGCACCTTGAGATAAACATACGTTACAGTCCACAAAGTTTACAGGTAAGTGTTACAGTAGTATGAAGCCGTTTGAAGAGTTCACAGAAAGCAACGTTGTAGGTATACAAAACCCTAAAGCACCCAGTCGAAGTGACTTCTATTCAACTAGATGCTTCGTACCGTAATGCTTTTTCTTCAGGTCGTCCAGGTTCATTCGATAGGTCTGCCACGAATTTGAAATCATCAAAGTTGAGAGAATGCTCACTTTCGGCATTAACATATATGTGGTTCTTGCTGAAAAGTGGCGTCTTACTTCCGATCCAAAATAAGAATGAAAGTCTTAAGGTGAAAATAGGCGAAAGGCTCTCCACTACTTCTTGCTTGGCCTCCAACAACCTCACTGATCATTGACCTCTCCAAATATGACGATTTTCCTCGCCGTTTCGGTTTCACCTCAAACAAGTTAAGCGGCATGTCGTTTGAGCGTTTGCCACATACCTTCGACGTCCAACTTGTCTTGGATATAAATGTTCTTCTAACATTCATCATCAGTGAAGAAGATTATTTCATCTTTACCAGAAGCTCGATTCATAGCAAGACTTGTGCAAAGAGGACGAAAAGATCACAAAAGTCAGCAGGCAAAAGTGACAGAAGGAGACTTGCACTCTCATTTACTTTCTCTTGTTATCTTCACTGAAATGCAACAAAGTGTCAAAAGTAAATGGAAACATACAACGCACAGTGTAATACGATGTAAAGCAGACAAACATTTCCGCTCCACTGGTTGTCAACCTTTTTCCTTCTTCTAACTGCTTAGAGTACTAATGCACTACGGACTGAACTATGAACCTACAGAAGTGGTGCTGTATGTTGATAAATCCTCCAGAGCCCTTTACATACTTTTACGCAGTTAATCATTCCCAGGCCAAGTTAGTAGCCATCGCAGTGGACAAACACTGCAAATGGGACAATGGCATCCGGCTTCACTTAAACACAGGCGATTTTTCGCTCGTGACCAAGGTACCTTCATATCATTATGTGAAATGTAACTGGACATTAATATCAACAGAATTCTGCCCCAATAGTTAAAAAAAAGTGGACAAAACCCCCTCGGTTATATTTTTCGGTTATCTTTTCGTTTTTTTTTTTGCCCTTTTACTTGTTTCAGTCATTACACTGTGGCATGCTTGGTTGGGGTTGAAAAATTATTAGCTGAACGTATCGACACTAGAATTATTTTTTCTTCTTTACTTGTTGCAATTATTAAACTGCGGCCATGATGGAGCACCATCTTCAAGAATTTTTAGACGACTGTATGGAACCCAGAATTTTTTTTAAGCCTGGTCAAAACCACCTCTACGATATATTTCCTTTTCTTACTTTTTACCTTTGTACTTGTTAAATCATTAGACTGCGGCCATGCTGGGGCACCACCTTGTAGAAATTTTAGTCTAATGTATCGACCCCCGGCAGAATTTTTTTAGGTGACTTTCAACCAGCGCATAAAGTTAAGCCTAGAAAATCTCTCCACATGCTAGAAATAACAGCCAAATTTCTTGAATTTATTTTTACAATTTCACGTAAACAAAAACAGAAAGCGAGTCTCTAAAAAAACATTTATTTTCTAAAATTAAGTAAACAAAAATATATTCAATCGAAAATAAATATGTAACACAAGACTCTTTTCTACTCAATGTACATATTGTCTGAATCCTAACAATCCTACAAGAAATGTGTAGAAAGATAGAAACGATAAGTAGTACGTTTGAACGACTAGCCTTCGGCGCCATAATTCTGTTAGACCTTCAACGGCCAGAGAAAGTTTAAAAGGTCAGCTCATTCTCATTAATCTCTCAGTGCAGACAGAAGAAAACAAAAGACTTCAAATTTTAAGATGCTGATTTTTCTGCGACTAAAAGTGGTGCCCTAGCATGACCGCAGTCTAATGACTGAAACAAGTATGAAAATAAAAAAATTCCGAAGTCGATACAGTCGACTAAAAATTCCTCAAGGCGGTGCACCAGCATGGCTGCAGTCTAATAAATGAAACAAGTAAAAGAAAAAAAATTCTGGGGTCGATACATTCGACTAAAAGTTCCTTAAGGCGGTACCCCAATATTGCCGCAGTCCAATGACTGAAAGAAGTAGAAAACTTTTTAGAAAAAAAAAAAAAAAGCCGAAAAGTAACCAAAAAATGTAACCGAGTGGGTTTTGTCCGCTTTCGCACTTTAACTAAGGAGGTTTTGTCGGAGAGGGTTTTGTCCTAGGTGGGGTTTGTCCTAGGGGACTTTTGTCCGGATCCCGAATTCTGCAGTGGCAGTATTTACTGCAGAAGAGATTTAGCATAAACTTCAGAAGCAAATGGATATCACGTAGATTCTTCGAGAAATCCCATTGTAGCGAACTTACTTCGCATGACATGTAATGGTCAGGCATAGAAAAGACGTATTATGTATTACTTTCTCAAAGTTATTGGCAGGACTTCGTATAGGAGCTCTTGTGGTGAGGAACTGTTAGATGTCTGCTGTCTTTGCTGTTCTGTCGTTGCAAGACATTCCTCTCACGCGAAAACAAATATCATAGACCTGCTCACGAATTTGATCTCTGACAAGGAGTAAGAGATAAAGCAAAAAGAAAAAAGAAGAGAAAAGAAAAAGAAAGAACAACGTACAGCTAAATTATCATCTAGTCAGGGAGTAGTATTTCAGTTTCCATTATACAGTCAATGGTAGATGAAAATTAGATTCAAACTATTATCTGAGGAATATACAAACAGGTTCAATATGACTTTCCCGTCAGGGATGACCTTGAGAACAACAACAACAGCAACCACAACTAAGCAACAACAATATTTGTTATTTATACTCCTTTTGTTTCCTTGGTTTGGTCTACCTAGTGTCATCCGCAGTTACTTTCACTAGGCATAATTTTTTTTTTTTTATTGCTTTCTTGTATACAGTCTATACGTTTATATTTGCAATTATTTAATGTTATCTGTTATGGATATTTAATAATAAGGACAATTATAGCAATGCCTCATTCCCTAACGGAAGCGGGCAAATGCAGTTATTTTGGAATTGTATGGATAATACCATACTTAATTCTAGTGCCTAAACTTAAGTACCATATACACCTCGAATATATATATATATAATATATATGTGTGTGTGTGTGTGTGTGATTATACACACACATACACACAGACGAGCTAAGGAAGATTGTGAATAGAATAAAGTTTTGGATTCGTTTGGAGATGTTATAAGACCAGAAAATTCGATGATTTTTGATAGCGATAGCTGCATCACTAGTGAGCGAGAGATAGGGTACGGCAGGAATGTGGAGGGCCTTCTTCCGAGATACGGCATTAGTTATATGTTTATTATTGGAAAATGTTGTATGTGAGTGGGGTGGGGGGATGAGATTAACTGATAGTCGATTTGATATACAGCCCCACTCCATCTTTTTCTCTCTCTTTCAGCTCGCTTCTCTCTCTCGTTGTGAGGAAGACATCGAGATGTTTACTTGAATATGAAATAATGTGGGTGACTGGTAAGTGAATGAAATATCCTAGGTAGGATTATATGGAAGTTGATGGGGTGGCAGATCTCAGAATAATGTGGAGAATGTCGTCTGAACCACTTGTCTTTGTAGCGCTGAAACGAAACTGTCTGTGGGATTCTTAGGAATTGTTATTGAAAGGTAGTGGTGGTGGTGGTGGTGACTTCAGCGATGCTGGTGATAATAGTGATACTCGTGGTGGAGAAGGATGATAGCAGGGCCATTAGTTTAGTTGGTTTGTTGGCTGTTAAATGTCGCTCAGTGCAGAACTTGAAAAAACGCAAAAGAAGTGGAAGTATTGGTCTTGACGGGTGGTATCTGTTGAAGATAGCATTTGGTTGAGATTGGTAAAAGTTGTAAAGCAAAAAGTATTATTGCTGGATGAGGATCCTTTAACTCTTAATATCTACGACTGACAGCGTCTACTATCACCCACTATCCCACTACTTACCACTGCTGCAACCCACCACCCTCATCACCCCTCACTTACCACCACCACACATAAGCCACCGCCGCCGCCGCCGCCGCCGCCACCACCACCACGACGACGAAAACAACAACTAGCTATAACTATTACTATTATTAGTATTAAAGCTTAACGCAGCGAGTTGGCAGAGTCGTTAGAACGCTGAACGCGATGCTTAGCGGTATTTCGCCCGTCGCAACGTTCTGAGTTCAAATTCTCCAAATATGTTTTTTTTTATTGTTTGTGGAGAATACACATTACCTGATAATCGAAAAAAACCTCACTGATTTTGTTGAAAAAACCGATATGGCATATTTTGGGGTCAAGCTGGGAGACAAAGATTAATATTGGGCACCGCATAATGTCTGCAAACAATGTACAGAACATTTGCGACAATGGACTAGCGGAACAAGAAAAGTATGGAGTTTGCTATACTAATAGTATGGCGGGAGCCCTATAATCACGTGGACGACTGCTATTTTTGTAACCTAAATTTGAAGGGTATTAACCAGAAAAATCGACAAACGCTTGTCTATCCTAATCTTGCCTCTGCTATTAGACTGGTTCCACACAGTGAAGAGCTTCGTTCTTGTCTTCAATGTCTTGCCTCAGATAACTTTATCCTCAATCAAAGAAGATTCATCACCTGAAGATGACACTAGAGATCAAGATTTTTCAGCTGAGACTTTACCTCAGCTAATCTCCCAGGTAAAACTGAATGATCTAGTTCGTGACTTGAATCTCCCCAAAAATTATGTAGAACTGTTGGCTTCCCAACCGAAAGAGAAGAGTCTTCTTGAGAATGGTGTCCGTATAACTTTTATCGGAGTCGGCATGAAGACTTCCTTTCTTTCTTCCCAAGAGAGGAAGAGCTGGTTTGCTGCAGAGATGTCAGTGGACTTCTTAATAAACTTGTCATTGAGGAATACAAACCAGAAGAATGACGTCTTTTCATAGACAACTCTAAGCGTAGTTTAAAATGTGTATGGCTGCACAAGGGAAATATGTATGGCTCTGTTCCACTCGGCCACTCAACAACACTGACGGTAAAATACGAAGAAATTAAGTTGGTTTTAGAGAAGATACTGTATCACGGTGGAGGCGCAATGGCCCAGTGGTTAGGGCAGAGGACTCGCGGTCATAGGATCGCGGTTTCGATTCCCAGACCGGGCGATGTGAGTATTTATTGAGCGAAAACACCTAAACCTCCACGAGGCTCCGGCAGTGGATGGTGGCGAATCCTACTGTACTCTTTCACCACAACTTTCTCTCACTCTTACTTCCTGTTTCTGTTGTGCCTGTAATTCAAAGGGTCAGCCTTGTCACACCGTGTCACGTTGAATACCCCCGAGAACTACGTTAAGGGTACACGTGTCTGTGGAGTGCTCAGCCACTTGCACGTTAATTTCACGAGCAGGCTGTTCCGTTGATCGGATCAACTGGAACCCTCGACGTCGTAAGCGACGGAGTGCCAACAACAACTGTACCATGATCATAAATAGGTCATCCGCGTTGACTTAAAGATGGTGAATTTTCTCATGGGGCAACAATCCGGTTACACCAAATACCCATGCTTTCTTTGCATGTGGGACGGTAGAGACCTAGTAAACCACTATGTTAAGAAGGATTGGCCTCCTCGAACAAATATAGCTTCATGTAGAGTTGCCAATATATTGGAAGAAACTTTAGTTGAGCGAGATAAGATCATTTACACATCAAACTCGGATTGATCAAGCAATTCGTCAAAGCTCTTGACAAAAATGGGGAGTGCTTCAAGTATATCTGCAGTGTATCTCCAGACTTGACTGAAAAACTTAAAGCAGGAATCTTTGATGGACCACAGATCCGTAAGCTCTTGAAGGACACAAATTTTCTGAGAACGATGAGCGAAATGATGGTGCTAAACCGGATGACGGATTAGATCTGCAACCCAAAGATTAACATGAGATTTGTGATGCATAAAACATTACTTCATAGAAAAATATGCTTGTACATGTCATTTATAAACTGGCTGAAAGATTAAGCTACAGGCACGTATTTTAGTTTTGAAAAGAGCAGGTAAAAAATTATCCTGGTGGTTACAGGGGTCAGTAAAGGGAAATTTTAAAATACCTTTACCTAATGATTTTAGAGTAACTCGTGATTTGAATTTCGAATTAAATTACTTATTTAGGATATTGTGTCTGGATTAAATTTTGAATGAAAGCGTTGAAAGTTCTGACTGCCAACAATTTAAAGTAGAATTGTTTCATTGGACTTATCCATTAATGAACAAAATCCTCTATGTTAACGTTTGTAAAATCATGAGGCTTTTCATGCGAGGAAGGGAGATTATCTTCGCTGTTCGATTACTTTATGGTTCTCGGCAGTCCAATTACAATTGTTACGAAATCAGAAGCAATTATCTAGTAAAATGATCCCTGTTGCAGCAAACATTACTTCATAGACAAAATATGCTTGTACATGTTATTTTTAAACTGGCTGAAAGATAAGCTACAGGCCAGCATTTTAGTGCTGAAAAGAGCAGGTAAAAAATTATCTTGATGGTTACAGTGGTTAGTAAATGAAAAATGAAATAAACTATGTATTTCAAGCAAGAAATATAAAACGTTCTGTGACATCTGATTTTTGTACAAAAATTCCCAATTTAGATTATAGTAAAAGTCTCTGTGCTCATTCGAAAAATGAAATTTTAAAACTTTTATTTAGAATAAGCATATCATTCTATATTTTAAGTAGCAGAATCAAGCATGAAAGCAAACATTTAGACAGCTACAGGCTAATGGAATGACGAACCGACGGACTTGGAGACTGATGGTGATAGAGACATTTACAAAAGCAGAGTTATATGAGACAGTAAACAAACAAACAAACACACACACACACACACACACACACACACACACACACACACACACACACACACACACGAGATGGAAGATACAAAATTGAGATGTAGAGAAGATGAAAGTAGCATTTTTTGGTGGAAGTGTTGCTGATGGCGATGGTGCTAGTTTCAGTAGTACTAAACTAAGGTGTAGGCCTTAAGTTGGATAGACAAGTAGAGATACTTAAGTGGCGAAAGTAACTCAAAGAATTCAGACTTTTATTGCTTAAGTAAACAAATCAACATGTGTACCCCAAAGCTGAGGGTGGAAATTATTACCTCGTTTCCGACGAAGGTGTTGTATCAGTATTTCAATTAGATATTGTTTGACGCAGCCGGCTATGAAAGAAAAACTGAGCAAACTGATCCACGTGATCTCTTAGGTTCTAATAGATTCTTAAAATACGTGACTAATGAATAGACGGCAAAACCTAATAATGGTTACTTACACTTCGCGGTGTTTGTTGTTATTGCATTCTGTATTGTTGTTGTTTTCTTCCAGTTGTTGGTGTTAGTAGAGAAGATGGAAGACGTACAAGTGGTGATGCTTAAGATGTTATTCTTGTTATTGTGGTTATTATTCTTGCAATTTCCCTTTTGGTTCTTTAACGTTCTAAGTTCGAATAGCGTCGAGTTCAGGTTTACCTTTCATTTTCTCGGGGTCGACAAAATAAAACTCAAGCACCGAGTCGATAAAATAAAAGTTGAGCATCGGGTCGAAATAAATGACTGTTTCAACTCCAAATTTGAAGCGCGGTGTCTATATAAGAAACCATTGATGCAATTGTGGTTATATTCTTTTTACTTTCAAATTAAAATTGAAAGAAGTGTGATGTTTGACAAAACCGTTTTCTTATAGTATTAAATCTTAAATTCTACTTCTTGAGTGCAAATCACTCTGGAGTTGATTTTCCACTTCACAGGTGCCGATAAAACAACATCATACTGGAATCAATGTAATCGAATATGCTCCTGGTTCCATTCGTTCAAACCAATTGGTAAGTTGCTGTCTGATGTCTCGACCTACTATAAATACCAGTTAAATTACATCAAATTACTCCACACTATCTTAAAAGAGAAGGATATAGCATAGTGTAGTAGTCGAAGATACACGAAAAGACGGGCAGTCGTGATTAAATTCAACTTGATCATAGGTCTGCTCCATCACGACCTACCTGGGGCGAAACAACAAGAAATCATTAACGACATGATGGTGTTAGTGAAGGTGAGAGTGGTGGTGGTGTTAGTGGTGCTGATGGTTTGAACAATGAGTTATGATATTCTTGCTGGTGTTTAGCTCCAAACCAACTCTGATCCAACAGGCATTCCACCCGTGACTATCGCATCATTTTTTTTCAGACGTAGTGTATGTAGAGCTTCATTTATCCAGTGTGTGCCTCTTTTTTATATTTTACGGTAGCGTATGGTTTAAGGAAATTTGGTTGCTACTTCTAGAAGGCCGGTTGACCAATATAGACAATACCCTAACGGTAATGGTAAAAGAGTAAAGACCCCCTTCGGTCATGAATGACCATGGGATTGCACCTAGAAAGTTCCCCTCGGCGGCACAAGTCCGGGCAAAGTTGTTTTATGGAAGACCAGCAGTCGCCCATGCATACCAGCCTCCCCTCTCCACACCACTGATGTTATCCTAGGGAAAGGCAAAGATCGATACAGTTTCTCACTTCTACAGCTGAGTGAACAGGAGAAACGTGAAATAATGAGTCTTGCTCAAGAACACAACATAGAGTCCGGTTCGGGAATCGAACTCACTACCTCGTGATTGTGAGCCCGACGCTCTAACCAATGAGCCATACGCCTTCACAGTGATGGTAACGGAGTTTCTATTGAAGTGGTATTATTGGTAGTGGTGGGATGATGTGAGGACGTGGGATTGATGACGTCGTTGATGATCTCGATGATGATCATGATAATGACTACGGCGGCGAGTGTGGCGGCGGCGAGTGTGGCGGCGGCGAGTGTGGCGGCGGCGAGTGTGGCGGCGGCGACATTGAAATGGTGGAAGAGAAATAGATGAATGACAATGGGACATTATGATTGACTTTAACGGCAAGGAGAAAACATTTACGCCTCGACTTATTATTATATATGTAATATACATGCTATTCAGCCAACATTCTGAAGATATTCCCACACATATATCAATGTAAAATCTAATATTACTGAGCAAGCTAAACTTATGAAAGCATACATACATACATACATACATACATACATACATACATACATACATACATGCATACATACTTACATACGCACGTACGTATGTATCTGTATGTACGACTTTTTAGACAGTCTTTTCAAAACAAATATATGAAAAGAGCCTTGCCAACTAGAACTGGATTATAGTAGATGAAACAGCAGGAACTTACCTAAAAGGTGCCCAGTCAAGGACATAAAAACAACACATGAGACTATAAATCTCTTGAGCTATGTGTCAGTAATCACACTCCTAGTTCATCAGCAGGAGCCGAACGAAACTACGCAATCAAGATACAAGCAAACATTCTGAGTAAAGATGGGTCCGTTACTTAAAATATATAATTTTATTTCTACGAAGAAGAGATTTACAGATTTCCGTAGTTTGAAATGTAACACAAACAATATAATCACAAAAGATGTAGAAAAGTAATTCGGAAACACAAAATTTAAAATTTTAAAACACTAAACCACCTCAGTTAAATCAATAACTTACGGCCATTAGTGGCAGACTAAATTATAAATCGACTTATAATAAACACCAAATATTGAATAGATTACTTGCCAAGGTCCAGATATTATCATAGGATAGTGGTTCAAGAATCTCATCTTTTATCGGCGAAATTTGATAGTATTGTATGGAAAGAACATCAGTGATATGTTAAATATACCTAAACGGCTGGCAACTAACATTACGCACCTTATTTTTAAAAAAATCCAAACCATCCAAACTAAAAATTATCTGCATGGACATTACGTATCAGATATACGTTGGTTGCCTGAATTTGTTCTTATGGATAAAATATTCACTGAGGGCCTTAATCTGTTCATTGTGCCACAAACAATATTACAAATATTGGCTTGTATAAATAGATACTAGTTAACAAAATGATATAGTAAAAAACAGAAAAGGACTGCTGGAACTTGACTGCAGGGAAGCTGGATTACCAGAAATTTTCGAGCAATATACCACATGGTTGGGATATATATATATATATATA
>NC_068984.1:88907462-88911218 GCF_001194135.2 Octopus bimaculoides | reverse complement strand
TTTTTTTTTTTTTTTTTTTTTTCGTTTTTCTCTTATTGTTAATCAGGATCTTTTCTGTTTGGCTGTACTTTTTGAAATTTTAAAAATCAAATGAAAACCTTCAGACCTAGTGTATTGACATAATTTTTCACGCTCAATCTCTGGACCTAATTCACTTGTTCCAGATTTTTTTTTATTATTTTGTTAACGTTACAGAGGTTTAAAATTTGATCATTTTTAGCCAGTCAGAAAACAGAATTTGGAAGCAGTGATTTTGTGAGTGACAGCAGTCGTAAGATAAAGAAACAAAAATGTCAACATTGCGACGATAGCACCTGTTCAAAGCATTTAATAAGCGAAAATGATCCCCAGTACGAGTAAACAACTCATATTTTGTAGTTTTAAGCATTCAATATGTATTCAATGCGCAAAGGAGTAAAGAACACACATTATAGTTTTAAGAGCAGAAAAAGATAGGTATAAGCAGGAAAACACACCGTAAAATATCAGTTTGTAAACACGTGGCTTTTCGCAAACACTTTTTCAACGCTTGGCTTCTTATTATGGAAATAGGTATCTACATGTCTTTGGCTATCGATTAGCAAAAATTACCAAACATTTGCTTACTTTAAAAGCTATTAACTCTTTACTTAGTGATTTATGGCGAAAACGAATTTCATGTTAATGAGCATTCAAAAATCTACATCAATACACCAAATCTGAAAAATCAATCGGAGCGAAATTGAAGAAATTCAAAAGTGGCAGCCAAGCAGAAAAAATCCATTAATCGTTTCCATAATGTTTTTCTTATTCTTTAAGTCCAAGTTTCTTCCGTTCATTAATCATCTCTGCTTTCACATTTTAATGTCTCTACCTATTAACTTTAAAAAAAATGTATTTACGCATTTTGACTTCTCAATCATTTAGATTCACATGAAAATCCCGTTTAAACCTTAATCTTTCTCTCATCCCTCACACAAACTTACCCTCTACATAATTATTTATTCGTGTCTAGGCCAAACAATAATTCCTTTTCTTCATCTCACACATTCTTCATTTCTTTCTTCCACCAAGCATCGTTTCTTTTATTTTATTTTTCTCTTTTTAGTTTCGTTTCGTTTTTCGTTTTTCCGTTCTTCATCATGTCATTTATATCTCACTTCAAACTACGTCAAACATATCTATGATTCTCTGCCCTGTTCTCGAATTTCTCATACATGCAACCGTCTCTCTTTCCTTTTATTCCATCATCATATTTATTTGTTTACTACAAGTGTTTCTCGTTTTCATTCTTCCATCTACTCTTAACTTCAATCATCACTAAATTCTCTATCATATCTTTACAAATCATTGATCACTCACTCTCTCTCTCTCGCTCCTTTTCTGTCTGTCTGTCTGTCTCTCTTCCTCACACATATACTCATTCATTCACTCACTCCTTTTCTTTCTCTCTTTCACTTTCTCACTCATTCACTTACTCCTTCACTTAGTGACTACTCACTCACTAACTCACTCACTCACTCATTCAATCACTCATACTCTCTCCCCCCTCTCTGTCCCTCACTCTCCATCTCTCGTATGCACAGACAGACAGACACACACACACACACACACACGCACACATACGCACACACACACACGCCGTACCTTTTTTCCCTTCTGCGAAGTGGTCTCCTTACTCTATTGTTTATCATTTGCGTCAAGAAAAACTAATGCAAAAAGAAAAAAAAAAAGACAAAAATAAAGAAAACAATGAGATTTCGGAAGTTGTTTTGACTCAAATGGCTGAATGAAATATTGATAAATCAGAATAGAAGTGTCATCAAGATATATCAGTTGTAGAAAGTTGATATCATGCAAAAACGATGCAAAGCATCTGGATAGTTTCCACGCGAGCGTATTCTCTTCTTCGCTAGCCTCATCCCTCTCTCTCTCTCTCTCTACACACACATATTCATGTATGTATGTATGTATGTATATATATATATATGTGTGTGTGTGTGTGTGTGTGTGTGTATTTACGTATGTATATACATATATGCGTGTGTATATATCTACGTATACGTCTGTATGTACATGTATGTATGTGTGTATGTGTGCGTCTCTTTCTCTCCTCCTTTCTCTATATATCTGTGTGTGTGTGTGTGCGTGCGTGTGCGTATCTTATCTTTTTACTCTTCTTAGTCATTTGACTGCGGCCATGCTCAGCAATTCCTTGAAAGATTTTAGTCGAACAAATCGACCCCAGGGCTTTTCAAGACTAGTATCTATTCCATCCACCGCCTTTGCCGAACTACTGGTTACGGAGACATGAACACAGAGACATGGGTTGCCAAGCGGTGATGGAGGACAAATGCAGACACACACACACACACACACACACACACACACACACACACACACACACACACACACACACACACACACACACACACACATAATTGAAAAAATTGGAGTCAACACGATGAGGTACGGTTGGACATTTATTTTTTAATCACTACAATGGTTTCCATGCAATGTAGTTCTCCAGGTGGGCAGGTACCTGATTATGCAACTGTAATATGAGATCTAGTTGTGGGGCAGGTACTTGATTATGCAACTGTTTCCCTGTAATATGAGATCTAGTTGTTTCCGCAGGCGATATGTAAATATTGTCTCCGTAAGTTTAAAATCCTCGGCTTCAAGAACGTCCTCTCTGCCGTGGCCTGAATTTAGTAGTAGCCACTGAGATTATCGGGGTGTGTTGTTGCTGAAGAGCCGTTGACAAACTGCTTTGAATGTGTAGATGTAGTGGGATAGTGATTCTGGTACTGTTAAAGTGGTTGCTGTTTTAAAGGGATTGGCATTTGATTTCATCCACGCTGAATGTGACCAAGCATTATCCTGATGGAAGAACGCCTTTCGTCTTGAAGCCAAAGATAGTCATTTTTCTTCTGGCACTGACTTGAATGACTGGTTGAATGATCCAAACTTCTCTGATAGTTCCTCAACAGTTACGATGGAATTTTGTTCCACCAGAGTTTGCAGGACGTTCTCCTCAAGCTCTACAGATCTTCCAGGACGAGGATCGTCTTCTATGCTGTAGTTTCCGGCTCGGAATTTCCGGAAGCACCGTTGACACTGGCTTACGCTTATTGTCAGATCTCTATATACTGCATTAATATTCCTCGCACTTACCGTTGCGTTGTTGCCTTTATTGAGCTCAAAGCAAAATATGTCGAATATGCTCCTTTGTCACTTCCATTATAGCTTTGAAAGAATAACTGTTAAAATAGAACTGCATTCTTCGAAACTTGTACTAAGAATAAGAATAAAGTAAAATTACTAACTGCTTTGCAGCAAGTTGATGCAAGTTTACAGCAAGTTTATCCTGTCTCCCCCGACCTTTAGTTCGTGCAATTGAAAAAAACTACATTACCTATGGGATGATCTATTATATATAGATAGATAGATAAATGATAAGCATCTTTCTTTATTATAGTACAGATGTGACTAATTTGGAGAAACAGTACTTTCATTATTCACACATCGTCACTCTTCGTAATTTTGGTTCAAACTAAAAGTGTGAAACTATTTTCATTTTCTAATGAAACCTGCTCGTTGTAGAGCAGTGTTTTTCAAACCGACAGATCACTGAATCTTTTGATGCCCCATACGTCAAAACCGGCAACTCAGTTTTCGAATGCATAAGGAACATACGCACACACACACACACACACACACACACAAAACTCTTTTTTATGTATATATATATATATATATATATATTATATATAT
>NC_068984.1:88899808-88900410 GCF_001194135.2 Octopus bimaculoides | reverse complement strand
GTAGCAGGGATGAAATATAAAAGTTGCTAGAAACAACAGCCAAATCTCCCTTAAATCACACAAAGTAAACGGAATTTAAAAAAATCTAATTACTGCACTGGAAAGTTCAGATCGAGAAAATTCCATTGATGTAAAAATTTTTACGAAAAAGTGGAAAATGTGGATTTCTATAAACATTCAAAAAGGCTTCACACAAACACACAATTTCAGATTTATATATTAAGATATACACACACACACACACACACACACACACACACACACACACACACACACACACACACACACAGATTTATATGCAAATAGGCACGAACACATATATCATGTGTGTGTGGTGTGTAGTGTGTGTGCGTGTGTGTGTGTGTAATCAAGAAAGCGAATCGCGTACTTTATGACATACACTCACCCATACACGTATACATATATAATTTCTACATACACAGATTTCGATACATAAATACACGCGCGTCTTAAGATGTACACGCACAGACACATGCACACGCACACACACGCACACGTATACACACTCGCACACGCACACATACATGCACACATATATATATACATACATACATACATATATATATATATATATATATATA
>NC_068984.1:88890900-88899620 GCF_001194135.2 Octopus bimaculoides | reverse complement strand
TGCACATATTTTATGCGTATGAATGCATAATTTTAGATGCATGCATTCATATGCATACACATACAACTATATATCTACATATACACGTCTGCACGAGTATGTACGTTTAAACTGGGTTGAAAGAAAATCTATTAGCTTCCAACAATATTGGTTTAACCTTAAAATAAGCGTCAAGTTGTATAAACATATGTTTCAACATGTGTACAACTAATCTGATACAAGCTCATGTGTACAGTTATTAAACCGTTTGTATGGAGACGATCGACTCAAAGAAATTTTGAGACGCAACACATCATACATACATAAGTAAGTGTGTGTTTGTGTATTTATGTGTGTATGTATGTATATATGTACACATACACACACGCACACACACGCACACACACTTATATATGTATGTATAGATATACACACACACATACATATATACATATACTGATACAGACGTAGAAGTTACCTGTTGATAAGACTGTGTAGCTTGTAAAAGTTGATGTGCACGATTATAAATGAAGATAATTTAGAGCTTCTTTTTGCATACATCTACATCAGTGGTTCTCAACCGGGGTCCATATAAGATTTTGGAGGTCTACACAACAAAATAATAAACTGGTGATTCACAATAGCATTTTTAGGACTCCTGAAAAATTTTTGCTGTGATGATTATGTATTGCAAGAAAAGTTAGGCTTCTTTCTCTAACATTTTCCATAGTTCAACCTCCACAAGTTAGTCCGTGAAAGACAATATAGGAATTTTGAAAGAAGTTTCTATAAAACTGTTTTTCAACATCGAATGGCTATAGGATCCACCAGAATAAAATAGTAATTAAAAGGAGTACATAGATAAAAATGGTTGAGAATCCTTGATCTACACAGGCATATACCATTATGTTCATACATGTACACACACTAATATATACATAACGATTTTGTGGTTAACGTAGAATCCTCCAGACTAAAATAAAATAGATAAAAGTGTGTCCTTTCATTTCCCAAAGGAATTATTGCTGTAAGAGATAAGGCTCCAGTTGTTCGATATTATCATGATTCTACAGTATTGAATTGAATGTCTTCTGTCCCCTATACACATGTATACAAGCTTAAGCACCTGCAAACATGCGTGAGCACGCATTTTCGCACATACTTCAATTTAGAAGATCGCCTTGTTTCGTTTTGATTTCGGTTTATACAGAAGTCAGTTGTGCAAAATAAAAAGCATTCTGTACTAGGGACAATTGAATCGGCTATTATTGACATTTGCGTATGTATGCCCTAGAGCCTAGTTAATAAGTCAGTTCTCCCTTACACATGCGTAATATACTTTCCTGAATAATACATAATCTCTATATTTGTATGGCATAGGGCGCTAGACAAGTAGTTACTTATTTGCTGTGCATAAGCCATTTTGTATCTTAGATAAGGAATCATTCCTCCACACTGTGCATATGTACAATGTGTGTGTGTGTGTGTGTGTGTGTGTGTGTGTGTGTGTGTGTGTGTGTGTGTGATACTTAATGTATACACACTATAAAACTTTTCAGAAGTTTATCATTTGAATATATATGAGCATGTCTAGATACGCAACTATAAGCATGAGAGTACATACATAAAGCAAAACATACAAATCTGCACACATACATACATACATACATACATACATACATACATACATACATACCCTGTTGTTGATGTTGGAATTTCAATGAAGGAGCCTTGAATCTAAGTTTGAAACCGGCTCTTTCACTATTGGCAAGAAATTTTGAAATAAAGCTGAACATTGACACACATACATACATACATATATTTCTTGAAGGTGGGCGCTTCTTTGAGAGACTTTGATTTTCGGTTCAATTTTACTTGTTTTTCTTTTCTTTCATTTTTATGATTTCTCACTTCCCAATCCTTCTCCAAATACCATTCTCTCTTCATCGTCGTTAGAGAGTTGGCTACTGCTGCTACTAATTGTTTCTGGCTGATCCTGTGCAATAAAATGTTCCTCAGTCTCTCGGTCATCGTGGGACCCTGTTGCTGATGTCGAGGTGGACAAGGCAATTCGCTTGTTTCCGCTTCACCCACTCCTGGTGTCTGATTGAGGATACTTTATAGGCAGTGGCAGTTACAGCCAAAGCTTTAACTTCCAGTAACTTCTGTTGATACTGGGGCTTCTTCTACCGTCCAATACCGCCTCTTTTCTTCTAGCTTTCCTCTTTGTTTTGGAGAGAAGGTTCTTAAATGGTGTTTACAACCACATTTGTAGCAACTAGACTTTCTGCTCTACACCGTTATTCTGATTGCCCATCTTTCTGGTCTCTCATTAGGGTACAGCTCCAGAACGACCTTACGATTTTCGGATCTAAATATCCATACAGACCCTACTCTATCACATACTGTTGTGATCGGTTGGGGTCTGCTGAGATGTTCCAATCCATTGTCAATGAGGAAGCATAGTTAACTTTTTCAGTCACATTTTCCCCCAACTTGTCTTTTTCATGGAATTGCGACCAATATAGGGGTGCCTAATATCTGGAATGTTGTTACGACCAGTGTACCTTCCACTTTAGTTTTCCATAGAAAATTAATGCTGGGAAAGAGCATCAACGTTCTCGGGAAATATGTACGTTAACGAAAATAAGATGGATAACTTCCGGAAATCCTTGAACTAGCGAAGCGATATTACAGATTCCCAATAAACTCGACATACATAGAAGTACCATCGACCGACCTGTCCAGATGAGCTAAACGAGTACATTTGCACTCGTTTGGTGGTTGTTGGGTGTGGGATATATCCAGCAATCGGCTGACTTTCTTATGATCAGTGTAACTAATATATTGATGTGATCAGTATAGGATATTTTGTTGCTCTTAAAGCCCGATAAAGTTGTGTTACAGCTTTGATCACTCTGTTCTTTTGTATATATTTACGGCTACATTTTCTATCGCTATTTTGATTTTTTGTTTTTTAAGACGGTAAGGTGTGATTTGAAGAAGATGAATATTTAGATGGCTAGTCTATTATATTTCATTTATCGATCTTAGTGGGACGAAAGGCAACGTCCAATAACAGCTATTATTGAACATACAAACTTACTTTCTCTAATTTTCATAATAAAATTCTCAACATTTCTAACAATGTTAATAAACCAAACAAATTAACGAGTTAATCTCTTATTTTATAATTGAAATTTTATTGGTTATTGACTTGGTGCAGACCCTTTCTAGTTTGATTCATTGTGTTTTTTAGTTCAATTGCTGTTGTGATTGCCTTTTGATCTTCATTTTCCGTCTTCAATTATAAAATAATCCTACTGTGTTCGAATTTCAACAGAGTCGACTTTCTATTTCCTTTTTCTCCTAAAAATGATGTTCTCATAAAAATATAGCATCCAGTTTTAAGAATCAATATGTTTTGGTAATTTTTAACTTTCTCACATTCCTCAAAAGTCTAATGCTTCAAAGTATCAATATGTTATTTACTTCGTCTAGCTTTCTCTGCATGTCGAGAAAGAGAGTGGATAACACACTTAAGACTAGATATGCACTATAGTTTTGTTCACTTTCTATTCAGGCCAAATCAAAAATACTATTTAAATAAACACATTATGCTATCCTTAGCATTTCTACAACTCAGAACTTTACCATCAGATCATCATTGTTGTTTTTTTTATCTACTTCTGTTATTTTATTTTATAATAATTATTATATTTTTGCGTGTTTCCTACAATAGTGCACCGTAAAGATGGAACACCTCTGGAGAACCGAGTTTGCACCTCAGGTTTGTAATCGATTCAAGCAATTTCTGTTCACTTATTTCTGACCATAACCTGGTGAAGATGTATTCCCCAAGTTGATATGTACAGGACATTGATTTTGAGGGCGAAGTCCATTACGAGTCACAGAATATTTTCATTACTCGAGATTTGAGGTAAAATTCCATTGAATTGTATTTGAAATTAGATTTCTGTCCTTGGCTGAAATCATTTTACATTATATTCAATATCCATAGGAAATGCATGAATATCATCACTCGTTCTCCTCTATGCCCCCGCATTACTAGAAACAAGAAACTGAAGTTGTGGTGCCTATGTAAGAATCACTTTAACTTTCTTGGATCATAGAAACATTCCAATTTTTTTTCATTACTCTTCTTCACCGCCTCCGCCCAGCCAACATGTATATATCTATATCTATATCTATATATATGTGTGTGTGTGTGTGTGTGTGTGTGTGTGTACAAAGTAAAACAGAAGTGGAAACATTTCTGACCTTTCGAAATACATAGACATTCCATTACTTTCTAATATCTCCACGGTTACGAAAAAGATAATTGACATACAACGACTGTAAGACTCGCATCACCGTCACCACCACCACCACCGCCACTACTGCTATCATCCGCCCAAGACCAACTCACTCTTCCGCAACTAACAACATAGTTTAGCTCTAGCAAGCGACCAGACGACTCTTGTTCATATCGTTATCACACCACAAAGGAACTTAACTCCCTTGCCTCGGTGCGAAATACTTCTGCAAGCTTGAATTAACAATTATGTATTTGCGTATTTATATATTCCCCAGTGGTCGTTGCCTTTTAAGAAAACGAATTCCACGCCTGACATAAACTGAAGCATTAACTTACCAGAAATCTCGTAGTGGCAGCCAGATTTGAAATTGTCTTTAGGTTTAAACATACACACACACACACACACACACACATATAGCGCTAGTGATTCACTCCGTCTCTGTTCACTTTCTCGCGCGATTTGATTGTACAGGCAACAACAATTGTATCGAGCGATAGATCCTGAGTAGCAATGAACTTAATCAACAACTTTAAATTGATAAATATACTATTTAACAATGTTTTGGGTACTCTCGTTTGCTAAGCCACGTTAATTACAAATGTAAATATAAGTTTTTAATTAACGTACATTTTAGCATTTCTATGAAAAATAAGCAGATTTACCTTCCTATGGCCAGAAAATTTAATGAATTTGATTAGTTTCTAGTTTTGTTGAACTATCATCCGTGGAAAGAAAATGGGTATTTGCTTTTGGGTGGATGTCTAATAAAACTAGAATCTATTTAGATTCTATGTTCAGGGAAAGATAAAGCCCGTAGTATAACCACCTTATTCACTTTTTTCTAGCGACGCTAAATTGTACATTCATTAAAAACACACGTTGTATGGTACATATGTGTGTTTGTGTGTGTGTGTGTGTGTGTGTGTATGTGCGAATGTGAACAAAAAAATCTGGTACAGAGGGGGAAGAAGGAAACATACATAATGCAGGAAAAACATACAACAGGCGTAGGCATGCTTATTCCCTCTTGAGTTATTGACTAAATATCAGCACAATTTCCATATCTATGATAATTTTGTCTTATTTGGCGGTATCAGCAACATAAACTACTGGGATATATAAATAAGTGGACAGACATGAACAAGAAAATGACAGACACGAACAGGAAAAAAATATCAGTCAAATACAATAACAAGATAGGTTGAGATTTTTAGTCTGAAAGGAAAATGAAGACGAGATATGAAGAGAACGGAATAAATTTATATACAACGAAAAAACGAATAGACAAGGACAATGACAGAAAAAAAAATTAAGCGATTTATGACAAGAACAATTTTTACTTACAATGCGTTTTCGTACATATACAATTTACTTGCGTTCCACTTCGCACGAGTTATTTATTATGACTCAGTGTGCAACGTCTTTAGCTCTTTTCAAAGTCACCGACACTGTTGAAAAAAGGAACTTATCTTCAGGTACGATACCTGAATCGAATGCTCCCTAAAGGCACCAAAAACCTCGGTGTTTATTGTTATCTGTTGCATGACAACCATTCGATTTTCCCCTATGAGGTTTTCCAATTCCCTTTGACATTCTTCAGTTATCCAGGTTTAGCTTTACCTAGAGTCATACATTTTAACAATAGTCTTCACTCACTTCTAATTATTGAACGATAACAAGAATCATGAAGGTCAGAAGATACTGAATTTGATCAATCATAGGCTAATGTAATCGATAATAATAATAATAATAATAATAATAATAATGATAATAAAATACAAAGACCTGGAAATAGAGATAACTCGAATGTGGAATCTAAAAACAGATACAATTCCTATCATAGTAGGTGCCTTAGGTATAATAAAAAAATATTCAGACAAATACATAACAAAAACACCAGGACTTACAAATATATATAACATACAGAAAATTGCACTACTGGGTACTGCACACATTCTACGCAAAACACTTTCAATACAGTAAACATAAGAGCACCACAGCAAACCACAGCACATACCCAAGGCGCAGAGCTGCGCTCGGTAGTGAAGTGAAAGCACGTTATAAAAATAAAACTACTGAACAATAATAATAATAATAATAACAAACCTTCATTCCTTGCTCTAAAACTATCTTTATTTCTTCTACAAATCTTATCTGCACTAAATATTCATTTATTGAAGAATTTTTGGTACCCAATGAAAAATATCTTACAAATATTCTGTATACCGAGCTTCGTTTGTCATTAATTCATTAGAATAGCATAGGTGTGGCTGTGTGGTAAGAAGCTTACTTCCCAACCACATGGTTCCGGGTTCAGTCCCATTGCGTGGCGCCTTGGGCAAGTGTCTTCTAATATAGCTTCAGGCCGACCAAAGCCTTGTGAATGGATTTGGTAGTCGGAAACTGAAAGAAGCCCATCGTGTATACATCTCTGTATATCTGTGTTTAACCCACCTCCTGCTACCGCTTGACGACCAGTGTTGTTGTAACTTAGCGGTTCGGCAAAAGACACTGATAGAGTAAGTATCAAGCTTACCAAAAAATAAATACTGGGGTCGATTCATTCGACTACAAATTCTTCAAGTTAGTTGTGAAGATAAATCTTGATATATAGATTCTTTGTGAAATACTTAACCTTTTAGCATTCAGATTACTTTGTCAAATGTAAGGCTTATTTATTCACATTGTTTTGAATTAATCATGCACTATTGTGTAGTTTTGAGATTTCTATAAGGTGATTGTTTATTTTTAGAATGACATTGTAGGGTAGGTGTGAGAGGCCTGATCTGGCCACTTTGCACATAGACCAGATATGGACGGTTAAGAGTTTGCTCTTTATGCAGTTATCTTTTTCATTCTGTATTTATGTGCCTATATGTTGTGTTGTTAGTCGTTAGTCATGGTGTTACATTCATTAGTGTGTGCTAGCTATTCACTTTATTATTTATACAGCCGTTAAGGTGGCCAACTGGCAAAACCGTTACCGGCGCCGAACAAAATGCTTCACGACATTTCTTCCGGCTCTTTACATTGAGTTCGAATTTCGTCTTCTTTCTTTCGGGGCGAATGAAATAAGTACCATTGAGCATTGGGTTTGATGTAATCCACTAGTTCCCTCTCCTAAAAATTCAGGCCTTGTGCCTATAGTAAAAAAAAAAAAAGGATTATTTATACAACTGGCAGAATCATTAGCATGATAGACAAAATGCTTAGTATTTCTTATGGCTTTATGTTCTGAGGTTAAATTCCGCCGAAGTCGACTTCGCCTTTCATCCTTTCTCGGTGGATGAAATAGGTACCAGTCAAGTGCTGGGATCGATGTAATCGACTTGGTCCCTCTCACAAAATTTCAGGTATTGTACTTATTGTGGAAGGAATAACTTATACAGCCATTACACTTCTTAATTGTATTTCATGCGTCCGATAATTATGATGTTACACCTTATACGACGGTGAATTATATCATCTCTAAGAGGTGCATTTTAAACAGTTGTAAAGTTATACTATATACAATGAATGCTACGTAGTATTAATGTTAAGTTTTATACACTGAGTGGTTATGATGTTGCATAAATGTGGGAGGGATTTGCTGCATAAAGTTATTATTTACAATGTTTGGAACCTGCAAACATATAAATAAACCTTGATTTTAGTTCTCTTTAGTCACAGTTAAATAATAATAGACTGATATGTACACCACTTCATATCTCACCTATTGGTATCAGATGGCGGGTACACGGAGAAGCTAATTTCCATTTTCTTTTTGTCTTTCGTTTTATTATACTCGTTTATATATTTGGCCTCATGCTCTCTCTATCACTCTCTTTTTGTTTCTCTCTTCCTTCCTTTTTTCCTGTTTTATACATTCCTTACTTAATATATCCCACTTTTTCTAACTACCTATTTCCTTACATCAATCAATCTTCCTCTTCATATTTTGACATCCACCTGTTCCAACCCCCCTTTTTCCGTCTCCTCTCTCAATCACCCACTTTATTTATCATTTACACAAAACACTTTCAGTGGAGATCATGACGCAGACCTGGGTGGGAACACAGAGATAGGGAGTTCCATACTAAAAACGAACTTTGATCTTCCAAATCTTGATTAGTGACGCTTTATAAACAAAGTGGGTTTAACTGTAGATAGATGGAGTTGTTGTCATGGGAAACGAGTCTTTCTCCCGCACCTACGGAAAATATTAATGATGCGTATAATTGACGAAAGATTAACTTGCCCAACCGACATAGATTCCTGTGCGCGCGTGAACACACACGTATGTACACACACACACACACACACACACACACACACACACACAAATATTGACAGACAATTTAAACAAAAGAATCGACAAACATACAACTACCTGCTAAACATAAAAACTGATACCCATATACATATTTATATGCATACACACAC